>NC_056735.1:1623765463-1623965463 GCF_019279795.1 Protopterus annectens | reverse complement strand
CATGAATTTGTGCCCCCCCCCCCTTATAGTCATTGAGACTGACACTAGAGGTAGTCAGACAGGTGCTTTGATTTTGTTTGAAATGCTTGTTTAAATATTTCAGCATAATTACAGCACAATGAAAAGGCAATATAGAACAAGAAAGCAAAATGCTAGTATGTTATAAAAGCATCTGCTAAAATCTATAATATCAATCACCGAGGTTGTTAAGGTTAATGAATGAAACAAACATTACACCATCTGTAGAAAGAGTCTGCAACTCCCTTCACTTACATACTCTGATTTTAAGGTTATGCCATGTCAGGGATAGATGTTATGCTTACTTTTTATGTGGTAATTGATCCTATCCTGTTCTAAGGGGTGGTATGACCTCAGAGTTAGAATACATAATTAGAGGGTGGTGTGCAGTCGCCCTCAGATCACAGATACAGAGTGACTCAAACAATGTTTTGCACTGTTCTACTTGTTACTTCTCTTTAATTTAGTCTATTTATCATAAAATGATAATGGGATGATTTGACTTTTGCACCATTGGTAAAAGCAGACTTTGGGTTCCTGTTTTCCATCAGGTATGATTCACTAATATGTGATTTTTTTGTCTTCTGTGTTCAATAATTTAGGCAAAACAAGATTCAGTATTAAGCAGCGGAAACATTTTCTTCATATTTATTTATCTGTCATTTGTTGACTGGGTTAGTCCCATTAGGCTTGGTCACAATTGAAATTGGACCTCTCTGTTTATCATCTGCAACCCCCTTAACTTGTACCATCTTTCATTCTGAGCTCTATACTCTCTACTTTTTCTCTTCCAATCTTATCTGTCAATATAACTTCTCTTCTTTATCTCCTTTCCAACACAGAGTAACGCCCTGTCCTGCTCAACCACTCCTCATAGCTAATCCCCTATATGCTATGACCATCACATTTGCTCTCCTCTGTAGTTTCGCAATCACTATTTGGCTGTCCCTGAATAACTTGCTGACTTGACCACAATGTACCAAGTGCAGTCTGAATAATAGTCTTACAACAGATATGCTGCATCTTTCCTTCATAAACTGTGCATCTCTGGAAATGCACCGTGCTGTTCGACTGGCATTATCTGTCACTCATTCAGACTATAACCAAGGAGTCACCCTGAGAAATGACTGCCCTAGGTCTACCACCTGTGTTTAATGCTGCAGCTCTTAACTATTGCTCCCAGAATTTCGTATCATATGTTTGTTGTTACTAAAATTAACAGTGAATGATTGTCCACCATCTGTCTCTAATTAAGTCCCTTTTTGGAGCCTAGCTGTACTCTGCCTATGACCACTAACTCGTCTGTTGTCATGTATGAACCAATTTATTTTGCTCTTTATTCTGAAAAGAAATATTGAACATTCAAAATATGTTGAAGAGGTCTGTTTTCTGAACACAGAGCACTGTCTGCTTTCTTCCATTTGTTCAGCCCTCTGCCAAGATCATCTTTCATAGTTGCAGCCCATCTCATTCGATTTAGCTCTCAGCCTACTGTGAGGAGTTTTATCAAGGCCTTTATTAAAATATAGGTAGATAGTATAAAAAGGATTTCCACCATCCAGTCTCATGATCCCCCTAAATACAGTATTACATTGTGTCTGACTTGAGTTACAGGTGAGCCCATAATGATGACTGTCCACCATCCATAGCTGCCAAAACCACTCAGATTAATTATTTACTATAGTTGCTATAATTCTGCCTGTAGTATAGTTTTGTGTAACAGTGCTATTGTCTCTTGCAGCTATTCTGGAATGTTCCTTGTGCAATGACACTAGCAGGGTACCTTTCCATTTCTTTGGTACTACACCATCTTTTACTGTCAAAAAGGCTAGGGTCTTTCAAAACATTTCTGCTAATTGTTTAAGTACTCCTAGGTAAAGTTTGGCCAGCCCTTGTAATTTGTCACCCCTAAAGACCTTTGCTTCCATACCTACCACTTTTCTTGTCACTCTCTGTCTAACAAGTTTCACCTATTTAGCATGTTGCTGCTTTCGATACTGAAATCCTTTCGTGTGTGACATCACAGAGTGCTCACTCAGTAGGTCTGCCTGCTGGTTTGTCCATTCTTACGTTTCATTCTTTTCTATCTTCAGCATTTCCTGCTTCTTCCTCTTCCTCTCTCCTGGGAATCTAAATTATATTTTAGGGCAGCTCTTTTCTATTTTGGCAGGGTTGCCTCACCAGTGGTGTAGAAGGCTAAAGGCCTGACTGTCGCCCAGGTGGCCCCAATTTGGTTCATGGCTCAGGCTGTTGACAGACACGCTGGAAGGGTGAGAATATATATCCTGGAGATGAAAGTGTGAGAGGTGGTCCTTCACTGAGCTCTGGTGGAGGCCAGAGCTGAGAAGCTAATAGCCCCTGGGCTGAGGGGGCAGGAAATGTGAGAAGGCATGTCCATCCTATGGTCCTGTAACAGAGCATGTGCTCCAGCCACTCCTCATAGCCATGCAGTCAGCTGACAATTGTGTCATTACACTAAGTGGAAAATAGAAGTAAACATCTCTGAACGTCTCCCACTCAGATTAATTCTTTAATATAGTTGCTATAATTCTGCTTGCTGTATGGTTTTGTCTAACAGAGCTATAGTGCTATAAGAGAGGAGAGTTAGTTGATTGTTTCACTGTTGGGGACATGACTATTGCCTCTGTTCCACCCATGGTCTGGAGGGCTAAAGTAAACTACATGGTTGCAGAATGTCTCCACCCTTGTCATTGGGGGAATAGCTGAATGTCAAAATAATACATCTTGCAGGATTGTCTATTATCACTTTTGCCCTCATTACTATTCTGCAGGGTGTTTTCCTTACCTCCATTCATCCTACCCTACCACGGTCTGCATGCATTCTGCTCCCTTATTGCTGCCATAGCCTGTCTGTTTACTCTCACCGACACTCTGCATTTACATGCTTTCTTTTTTCTTAATTGCATTCCCCATCATATTTATTTTCTGAGGTTTTCCCAAAGTTCCTAAGCTGATTCAAACTGGCTCTAGTATCTTGCAGGTTTACTAAACATGACTCCTAACTTATTGCTCTTAATAATCATATATCACTGATAGCACTGTATTATTTTATTTAACTTTGTCACTGTTTTGCATTGTAAACCATACTGTTACATTATCCAGCTTCCTGACATCAACAGTCCTTGTCTTTATCACTTCTAGAACGTTTCCTGTCTATATGAGCTCCTTAATCTTATATCTGAAGCCTTCTACCTTCCTACAGTGTCTCATTCATCTATTGAAGTGGTAGGTACCACCCATTGGATAATCCTTGCAGAAACCTGTAATCTGTAATTAGCCCCTCCTCTTTTTGGCCATGCCCTAATCTTATCAGGCTATATCTTCTTTTATTGTCCATGCACTGATGGGTGTGGTCAGTAATGCACAGTAATAGAGTTCTAGCAACTTGTTTACTACCTGAGCAGAGTTACTCTGCTTCTTATTGGCTGATCAAATTCTTAAATTAGCAACAGAGTAAGAGTTTCTGAAGCTGCACTCTTAAAATTCGATGCTTCAATCCCAAGGTATACTTGAACTTTTAGTATTTTTCTACAAATACTACAGTGTCGATAAGTAAAAGGTGTGACTTGATATGGCAGTTTTCCTAACTGAGGTATCTCATGATGTGTTCTTTATATTTGCCTGAATTAGACTCTTATACTCCCTGGTTAAAGCTTGCAATACCACACTTTTGCTTGTATAGCCTGCACCAGGTTTTCCTCTTCTGCTCACTAACCTTATAGCTAAGTGGGCCAAATTCAGGAAGCCTCCGTGTAAGAGTTATAACTCTTACACGGAGGCTGCAGTGAAACTGTGTGATGTCAGCATGTCATGCATATGCATGAGGTGCATGAGGCATGCTGAATCACACTAGTAACTCTTACACGGTCCGTGTAAGAGAGTAGGGGGCATGTCAGTAGGCTAAGCCCTGCAAGCGGACACACCCCCGGAAGACTAGAATGGCTGAAAGTAAACAGCCACGAGAGAGGCCATGGAAATGTGCATAAACACACTACACAACACATGCCCCGATAGACCATCACTGTATAAAGTGAAGAGATGTAATAAAATTAAATTAAAACCTTTTTTTTTTAAACCCCGTAAATGTTTGCTACTGTGTGCGCCCGTGTGCGCGGGTGTGCTACTAGCGCAATCACAGTTAGCAATCAGTGGAAAAGGATATAAGAACTAAATATGCAAAGTAAGCCAAGAAGTAATAGCTTAGCGGTAGAGTTACTGGCCTAAAAGTAGGCAGGCAGGGTTCGAGCCCCCACAACAACCTTTTTTTTTTTTGTAAATAAGCACTAAAAAGCCCCCTGACAGTATTGTACAAATGTAAATGTATTCCCTTTTGTAAAATGGAATGAAACGGAGCATATATTCTGAAGTAACACAATAACAAAAATAGTCAGAAATGTACTGATAGCTAAGCTGCTGTGAGACGGAGTGCCCGTAGCTGAGTAGTGTTTAAAAAGCTGCAAACTGCGTGCCTGTTGCTAGGCATCGGTTTAACAGACTGAAACTGTTTGCAACTAGCTGTGCTTAGCTGAACATGTGTGTCACTAGCCAATTAAGGTTTATCCCAGCGCACACCATTTGCGCGGCGCTCCCACAAGCTAACTGCCGGTGCGCATGCGTTAGCTCCGCGCAAACGAGTGCAGACCTGGTTTTAAATGCTTAAAAGTGCTTTTGGCATGTTTGATTGACAGGTCTCAACTCATTTCTGTCAGGAAAATCAAAAATCAGTTGTCAGATTCGAACCCAGGATACCATGCACTAGAGTCAAGGTACTAAACCATGACAGCAATACCTAGAAATGCAGAAATAGCATATATATGGGATAAAATCCAGAATGGAGCATGATAAAGCATTTTCAGTGAAGTAGATACAATTCCAAAATGGCCAATCAGAGAAATGTGTGGGAAAATCGGCATATATAAGCCCCATAGGCGGGAATACACAGCAGAAACGATTGTAGATCAGAGCTGCAGTCAGAATGAGTGGAGTAGGTGAGGGACGTTGCTTTCGAGCACAGCGTTGGGGCAATGAGGAGTCCAGATACATGGTCTGGCTCCTTGCCCATCATCACGAGGCCCAACTCATGCAGGGCCAGGTCTCATGGGGAGCATATAGGGCAGAGGCATGGGACCAGTTGGCTCGTGATCTGACCAGTGCTACTGGCATTCCACGCACTGGTGAGCAGGTCCGTCACCACCATGCGGACTTGAAGCGACGCAAGCAAGACCAGTTGTCCGAATGGATCCAGGAGGCCCGAGATATGCCCAACGCCCCACTACTGAGTAAGTTACATTTTACTTATGTATGTAAGGATTTCAACTAGCTGATACCATGGAGATGTGTAGTCCAATATTACTTCTTTCATATTACAGCTGCAGGTGTCCGCTCTATGAATCGCAAGATGCATGCCCGTAGGCTGGTGCGGATGCGCCACCGTGCAGGTTAGTAACCCCACCCAGTACTTGTAAATAAATATTATACTGCAGCATGTATCAGAACACTGCAGTGTATTGATTAAAAATAATATAATGTGCAAGCAAGATTTGAAAGTCTGCAGGTATGGCTGCAACAAGTTCATCAGTATGCAAGTGTAACTGGAAATATAATTGATAGAATTAAACAGTGCTGTAATACAGATGTCCCACCATTAATTAAATATAGTGTAACCTGCAGTAGTCTCAAGAGTACAGCTTCAGAATCTGAGGTAGTCACATGTGAGATATATCCCCTGTTGAAATGCTGAATCATGACAGAAGTGAGGCTGTTGGAAAGTGTTTGAATCACCACTAGTCTAACATGTGAACAAAGCCTAGAAGTAGCAACCTGAACTGTGAATTTGCAGGATGTGTGAGACTGACAGAAAGGGTCATGTATGAATAAATAAAGTAGTAATAACCCCGGAATATATTAGCCCCAGTGTGTTTCTACAGAACTAAATGCATGTGGGAAGTACAACTTAATATACCAAACTGATTTCAGTGTGTCAGAATCTGGAATGTCTAGCCAAATGCTGTATATGGTGATCACAGTAAACAATTTGCAGATAGAATGAATGATTATCTGACAGACTAAACAGCCATAGTTGTCCCCTGTCCTGTCATCAAAGTGTAGCAGGATGATGTATCTGATCAAATTCAAAATAATTAGGATAGTGATGTATTTGTAACAGGTGTAGCTTGACAGTCAAATAAAATTTATTTTGAAACATCAGCCTCAACTTAATTGTGTACCTATTATAAATGTAAATCAATGTGTAACATATGAATGTGGCATCACTTTCTATCTCCGCCCAACCCTATAATTCCATATAACAACACCCACTAAATAATGGTATGTGAACATTTCATTAATCATGGACATTTGTCCGTTTCAAAACTATATGCATGTCTGTTCGTGCATGTGCCCTGTTCATACCTGCAAATCTGATGGCCTGTTGCCATTAATCAACCCTGCATGTTGTTTGACTGTGTATTTCTGTTCAAATAATGCATGTGATATTGATATGCCCCTTGTTCAATGGTGTTAATATCTGGGTGTTTGTTTGATGGGAATACTAATGCATGCTGTTACAACTAATCTGAATGGAATACAATGCCACTAACCCAAACTAACATAACTACTCACAAACCTAGAACGCTTGGGAAGGCAGGTCCCAGCGGACCCACCTCTCCCACCTCAGCTGGTGACTGCACCTGGCACTAGTGCCCAGGCCGGACCCCTCCGGTGGCCCTGTGCCGCCTTCGGGTGGAAGCGCTGCAGGGAATGGGGCCCGTCCCTTCTGCAAGTGTGGCCGGAGGGGTTCGCCCACTCACCCTCCGCGGTGTCCGGTCTGTGGTGCGAAGGGAGATCCAAGACACTGTTCTTGGGCCCCTACACCAGCTCGAGGCTCGTGTGGCACAGCTAACGGCCCCAGCCATTGCCCCGCCTACACAGCCCCCAGCACAGCCCCGTCCTGGGCTGTGAAGGAACAGTGGCAACTGCCTATGGGTGGGGATATCAGTTCCACTGTTGCCATCTGTGGGCTCATGCATCTTGGAAATCCCAACCTCCGTCCCCGTCAATTGTGTAACCCCCCCACATGTGTCATACACCGCCCCTGTATGCGTCTTGTCTGTCTTGTCTGTTAACCTACCCAACCTACCTCCCCAGCTATACCGACTTCCTTCACCTGACATACCACTCTCACCTGAAAAAAAAAAGGGCACTCTGTACCCACAAAACAATTACGCCCCATACATAGCTGTCCATGTCGCACACATGTCTGCTTGACATTGAAACAGTTAATTACAATTGGCTCTACAACAACTATTAATGTTGTCCTGACACCTCTCTCAGGGGTGAAAGGTTTCCAATGTCTCACCAAAATACATGGAAATGCACAGCTGTTGCTGCCAAAGACATGGGCATCTATGGGCCTTACCTACATCCCTCCTGCAAATCCCACGCTTGTTTCCCTCCTGTCTTACCCTCTTTGTGACCCCTTTTCACCACTTTCCTGTCACCCCTTTTTCTTTTCTTTCAAAGAAATTAGCTGGTGTAAGCTTGTGTTAGCGGAGCTCACCGCCAGTGCATGCATGAGCTCAGCAAACGAGTGCAGACCTGGTTTAAAGTGCTTAAAAGTGCCTTTATGGCACTTTGATTGACAGGTCCTGTACTCAGTTTGAAAGTTTGCTAAGAAAAATAAATTCCCACTGTCAGTCTCGAACCCAGGACCTTGGTAACATTAGTCTGTATGACCTAACACTAAGCCATGCCTGCTTTACAAGAACACAGTGCTAAAATAAATATAACATGTAATAGTAGGAATCAGTATAAAGGCAATATAGGAGATGTACTATCTAAAGCATGTCAGGTAGAGTTTTAATGGCCAAATTACTGGATTCCCATACTAGTTCAGTGTGAACAGAAACAGCCCTGCTACCTGTTAGCTTGTACATAATAATGTAAGGTAATGTACATATGTGAAGGTATGTATATCTACACATACATATATATAAATATATATTAATACATATGAAATATAGTCATAGGTCTCAGTAGCCATACACACAAACTACAGGAAACAGTGAACATAATTGCAGCAACCTGAATCTGCAACACAGCCTGACCCCTGTGTGACCTACTTACCCTTCTAACTGCTTAAAGGTGGCCTCAGCACTTTGATTGACAAGTCCTGTACTCAGTTTGAAAGTTTGCAAAGTAAAAAAATTCCCACTGTCAGTCTCAAACCCAGGATCTTGGTAATATTAGTCTGTATGACCTACCACTAAGCCATGCCTGCTTCGCAAGAACACAGTGCTAAAATAAATATAACATGTAATAGTAGGAATCAGTATAAAGGCAATATAGGAGATGTACTATCCAAAGCATGTCAGGTAGAGTTTTAATGGCCAAATTACTGGATTCCCATACTAGTTCAGTGTGAACAGAAACAGCCCTGCTACCTGTTAGCTTGTACATAGTAATGTAAGGTAATGTACATATGTGAAGGTATGTTTATCTACACATACATATATATAAATATATATTAATACATATGAAATATAGTTGTAGGTCTCAGTAGCCATACACACTCACTACAGGAAACAGTGAAGATATATGCAGCAACCAGAATCTGCAACACAGCCTGGCTCCTGTGAGACCTACTAAGCCCTTTAACTGCTTAAAGGTGCCTCCAGCACTTTGATTGATAGGCCCTATACTCAACTCAAAAGCAGAATATGAGCATACTAGTAGGCCCTACCACAAGACCATTGTAACACTAGTCTGTATGACCTACCACTAAGCCATGACTCTCATACAGGAATATAGTGCTAAATAAGTGGAACATGTAATAGTAGGAATGAAGATAAAGGCAATATAGTATGTCTACTACCCAAAGCATGTCATGCAGACTTTTATAGTCCCAATTACTGGGTTCCCATACTAGTGTAGTGTTAACAGAAACAGCCCTGCTAATTGTTAGCTTGTACCCAATAATGTCAACTAATGTACATATATGAAAGTATGTATATGTACACAGATATATATATATATATTTATATAGCAATACATATGACATATAGTTGTAGGTGTCAGTATGCATACACACTCACTATAGGGAACAGCCAAGATAAATGCAGCAACCTGAATCTACAACACAGCATGAAGCATGGTAGATGTACTAACCTTCACACTCACAAAACACTGTCAACAGCATACCAGCATGGTCCACGCCCTACAATCTGAAAGGGCAACGCCTATCTCACATACCCTTTTATAGCAGTGTCCTGAAATCACAGTGAGACATGCAATCAGTACACACCCAGCTGCATGCAATTAGCAAATGCTGCCTTACAATTGGTGCAGAGGCCATCACATGGACCTATGCAGATACCTACAAAAGCAATGAGTACCCACACTACACTCATGCAATACATTCATTGCACAAAACCGACAGAGAAAGAGAGAGAGAGAGACAGAGAGAGAACAAAACAGAAATAAAGACAGCCAGCAGCAAAACCAGCAGCAGCAGCAGCAGTAGCAGCAAACTTCAAGCAGCATCAGTGACACACCAACAGCTGCCACAAACACAGGTAATGCAAAGTAGCAGGTTAATCCTGTGTATACTGTGACACCTCCAAATGTATCATAGTTCACTATCTATAGGTATGTCCATGAGATAGGTTGTGTGTAGATAGTCATGAAATATAAACATATGTAATATTGTTGTACATGTGGGCCATAACTAACACTTCCATAGCTTAGAACACAAGGCCAGTTGTGCATATGATGCAGTAGTTCCCAGGGTCAGTAGAGGTTCCTCCTCATTGGTGTGGGACCACTGTGTATGTATGGCACTGTTCAGGTACATATCCTGTAGTATGGCCAGGGATTAATATCAGTCTGTCATGTGGTGCTATGTCCTCCAGGGGTGAATGTAGCACACATCCAGGGATACCATTTCGTAACAGTGATGATATGTGTTCTGCAATGATGAGGGTGGCTCTCACCTGGACATGTGAGAGGATAGGGAGGTTACAGTCATCTGGGATAACTAATAACACGTGTGTAGGACAATGGGGGTACCTGCACCTAAACTGTCTGCAACAATGTTGGCAATATCTGTGCATTTGGTGAATGTGAAGCATCTTAACACTGCAGACAACAGATGCCTTCCGTCATGTGAATCTGCCCTGTGCTGCAGTAGCCTCCTACTATTGTTATACAATATGCCTGTATCTGTAGTCCACTGGACAGGATTAATAAGTGGTGTGCAGTTGTTCTGGGTTAGATAACTGTGTGCACAGTACATGCAGTATGTGGGATGTCTGTGGTAAGCATATGCAAAGGTGCTGGCGGTGTGTGTTGTGGCTTCCACTGGCCCAGTGGGCTGCATGGATAGCATCACTGTCATAACTACTGAATAACTGTGTAATAACATGCATACATAACAAGGTAGTGTACTGTGCTTGTGGTGTTGTTCAGATATGTATATCCAGGCTGAGTAATGTGTGTCCACATCACAGGGTTGGATGGCAGCACACATCCAGTATGTATGGATGAACACCCAGAATGTGTCAGACGTGTCACCTGTGCAGACGATCTGGCCATTACCTGTGCATCCCCCACAACACACACACATGCAACATATGGCAGATGTACTATAGCAGTACACACATGTTCATAGGTTCATACTAGGCTATCTGCCCGAGGGCATTTACAAGCCTAGCCCATCGCTTTGTGGCTTACGCCACCCCTTTAGTATGGGGAACCATACCCATTATTTTGCTGTGCCTCTGTCGAGCAGTGACACTGAGGTAATCCCTGGGGTATATCTGCGATCTCCCATCCATTGGTCAAGATTTCTCTTGAACAAGGCCAGCGAGGTGCTCTGCCTCACATATACCGTGATTTTGTTCCACAGCATAGGAGTCTTTGGGTGATGAATCTATCCCTCCAGCATGTCCTATTAATAGCCGTGTCGAGGTTTAAGTCTCCGCCTTGTGGCTCTGATGGATCTAGATTTTTTAGGTGAAGCATATTCATCAAATCTGGGTTTGACATGGCCTTGTATGTTGGGCAAAGGTCACCTCTGAGCAAGCGTAAGCGACTGAATAGAACATACATGGACATGCTGGAGGGGCAAATTCCTAACTGAGAGGCTCCCTTCACTCTGTAATGAGCTCGAACAGTTGAAAATGAACAGTTCATAGGTTCATACTAGGCTATTTGCCCTAGGGCATTGGTAAGCCTAGTAGAATGTGTTTGTCTTTGCCACCCAATCACAAGTTATGCTGCTATGCCCTTGTCCGACTTTAGTATACTGTGCCTCTGTCTAACAGCGACATAGAAGTGATACCTGGGGTACAACTATGATCTCCATCCACTCATCCAGATTCCTATGGAAGAGAGTCAATGAGGGACTCTGCCTAACCAGTAGTGTGAGCTCATTACAGAGTGAAGGGAGCCTCTCGGTTAGAATATGCCCTCCAGCATGTCCATGTATGTCAGTGCTGAGGTCCAGCTCTCCTGAGCATGTGGCTGTATGGGACTCTGATTGCCTGAGGTGCATCACGTTCATTACTGCTAGGTAGGACATGGCTGTATATGGCATGCACAGATTGCCTCTGAACAGGCAGTATGCCACTGAGTCCAGCTGGATTCACTTTACCTGGGCAGCATATGACATCTGTGTGAACCATTGCATCCCCCTGATGATGTGCTGTTGTCCTGTACCAGTTGCTGTAGGTGTCTGGTTAGGTACATCCCAAAAGGTGCATTGTACGCAATTATAGGCCTGATGATGGATGAGTACAGAGGCACAATGACCTCCCCTGCCATACATGTGAATCAGTCATGATTAGCTGGGCTATATAACATGTCTGTCAATCCACGTTGGCCATGTGGTAGACAAATGACAGACCGCTACCATGTTTCTTCCCCAGGTCCCCAACTACGTCTTCTGTACTCAATGGCCTAACACCTATGTTTTACTGTGCCACCAATGTGGAGGCGTGGGAATCTGCATTGAATACTGATACTCCCCTTCCCTTGTTCAAGTGTTGTGGCCGACAAGAATGGTAACAGCTATAACGTGGTAGTACTGGTGTGCTCCTGTGAAACCTGAAACAGGTTCATGTTACTGCACAGATATCGATGTCCAGAATGCTAGGTAGGGTTTTGGGTGCGTGCATCCTTGGGTCTAGACGTCCAGTGTTGAGTAGCATCACTCTTACTTCCTCATCCTTTGTGATACAAATGGATGTGGGTTTGCCTTATGAGCCTTGCCTAATACAGGCACTATGGGTGTAGCAGGAGGCTCCGCCAAATGTCAATAGGACTGTGGTGACAGGTGCAAGCTGTCCCTAGCAAAGCATACCACCCCAAGATGGCAGGCATTGGCACACCTGTGAATGACACCAGTATGTCAGTCAATTGTTGGAAGGGATCATCGTGCCTTGATATTGTGGCATTGTTCTAGGTGAGGGTAGGATGCTACTCAAGGTCAGGGTCAAACTGTCTCGGCTACGTGCTCAGAGAGCTCTGTAATGTCTCATGTCATGTAGTCCAGGGAGGAATGTGTCAGGCCATTCACAGCAGCATGGACATTGACTGAGTCATACCTGTACCTGCCTTGGGGTTACCTGACTGTTTGTGTTATGTGGCAGGTCATAGTGCCTGACAGGCTGCACACCGTGACCCTCACCTCGTTAAGCCTGGTGAACGTGATGTGAGTGTGCCTGATGATAGAGGCACCTAGTACAGGTGTATGAGGTGTGTTGTTAACTGTTAATGGCTGTGAGTGTTCAGCACATTGTCTTTGTGTGATATGTGTTGCACATGTTCGTTTATGTGGTAGTGGTTGCCTGGATGTCTGCTTAGGAGGTCTCTGCTGCATAGGCAGAGCTGTGGTCTGAGCCTACAAGTATGATCATGTGTGATCATGTGTTAGGTCCGCTGTTGTGGTAGGTCTACGTGAGACTGGAAGTGTAGTGAGTGATCCACTTTGCCACGTGACTGGTTATGGCGGTATTGAGTAGACAGAGCCTAGCCTCCAGTCTGGTATATGGTTGCATCACTCACATGAGTTTGAATTTGTTGTTAGGAGGAGCGGGTTGTCTGTGTACATGCATCTGTTCTAACATTGTCTCTGGAGTACCACACTCACCAGCTGGACTGAGGAGGGAACTGACAACTGACCTCTGGACATGCTAGAATACTATTGTGAACTCTGTAATCACTAATGATTGAAAACAAGGTCCAGTGGGTAGTGAGGGTGTACTGACATTACCTACAACTGCTGACTGATATAAAAGCGTCAGTGAGCAAATGCCAGGTAACCTAAGTGCAATGTGTCACAATGAAGTAAATGCAACAATGACAAGCAGTCACTTGCTGTCATGTGTAACATGGAAGTACGTACAGTAAGCAATGCAGATAACAGTAGTGAGTCACAGATGTGTTGCAAAGATGTGTACTATGTGGAAGTAGCATACCAGTGAAATAACAAGCTAACAGATAACAAGCATATAAACAAAGGTAGATGCAGGAGGCCTGGATGTAGTGTTTGCTACAACAAACAAGGTGTAGCAATGTCAGTAAGATACAGCTCAGATATGCAGGCACTATAAACCTGAAACCAGATGTCCCCAGCTATGAATGGCAGAGTACAGCCTATTATCACACATGAGTGCAGACCACAAACCTTGTTAATGTTAAATAACTGGCCTGAAGGCCAACTGCCCATACCAGAAGTAATACACTTGTACACTGGGCCCACAATCAGCAGTTCCCAACTTCAATGGATGAAAGATATGTGTCCTGCCACCACAGTGCTTGCCACCAACCTCCCTAATGTAAAACAACTGGTCTGAAGGCCAAGTACTTAGTACAAATGACATAGAATGATAGCTACACTGTAATCAGGTTTTAACCAATCAGTAATAAGTAGAAGTTAACACTCCCTGTATAGAATGTGTACCATGTGTTGTTGAGATACTATGCTGATAACCTGTTTGTGTACCTTTCCAGATAGACATGGCACCTAAAAGGAATCCTGCCTACTCTGCTGCAGAGGATTACGTGATCCACCAGAGCCTGGTGCGTGACTATGCCATCCTGTTCTCACGCACCACCCAGAATCAGCAGGAGAGGTCTGCACTGTGGCAAAACCTTGTTAGCAGGATAAATGATGTTGGCATGCATGATAGGACATATGAGCAGGTGAGACATCACTGCAGTGATTTGATAAGAAATGTCCGCCAGCGTGCTGCAGATATCCGCAGGCAACAGGCTGCCACAGGTGGGGTGGCTACACATCCCCCTCACCAGACAGGAGGGGCTACTGCTAAGTGTTGTGGATCCAGCCCCAGAACAACAGCAACCATCATGCATCCTGATGGAGGTTGGATCCACACAGCAGCAAGACAGTGAGCGTGCAGGTAAGATGCCATATTCATTTATTGTTATTACTTTTACATTTGTTGACCCAGATAGTCTAGCTGGATATAAGTTCATTTTCAGTAGAGGCCTGTGGAGAAAAGCTCCACACATAACGTAATAAAGGCAGACAGACAAGTTGTCAATACAGACAGCCAACATAATAGAATTGTACACCAGCCTGTTAATTAAATCAACATACATGTAAGGAAGTCAAACAGTTTAGAGTCATACACAATGTACCGTTGGTTTCAAAGCAATCCTACCTAAAGCATAATGGTTATGCAATAAGGCAAAAGCCATATACATAATAGTTAGGGCTCAGAAGGGTAGAGAAGTAGAAGGAGTATGACAGATACAATGATATGGAAGAGGCAGGAGTCAAGAAGGGAAGTTAGGAAAAGAAGGAAGACAGTCAAGAGGAAGTGGGAGGGATGGGAGAAGTAGGTCAGAGCATAGAAGGACATCAAGGTGAAAGAAACAGGGTAGAAGCTAGTTTCTATGCACAATGAGGGGTTAAAGGTGAAGAGAGGGTAGGGAGAGGGATGTTAGCCTGGACTCCAAGAAGAACAAAGCCAGTGGTTTTGGAAGTACAGTTTGAGTTGACGTTTGAAGAGAGGTAAGGGTGAGATTAGAGTTAACTCCTGGTATGTACATATGACTGTTCTGTACGCTGTTACTTCATGCACGCATAAGGTGTGCATGTGGTATGTATCTGTCATCATGATATATATACAGACATGATGTGCAGCTGATGTGTATAAGGGAACTAGTGTACTACTGTACTGTATCATGTGCAAAATGAATGGCACACATGTGCCCACTGACATTACTCTCTTCACACTTCCAGGTCCCTCCCATGTAGCAATGAGGCAGGCCATACATGCTGGTGAGTCTTTTTAAAATTATCTGTAAAACAATTTATAAAACTAGGAAGAGTAGTGTAACTCTGTAGTAGACATGTTGGTGACTGTGTTCACAATAACTGTAATTGACAGGTAGTAAATTGAGTAGTGTAACACGGTACTGATGTATGTGTTTACTGTGGGGTGTGCATGTGTGCAAGTGTGCCTGTGCCCAAGTGTGCATGTGTGTTAGTGTCCATGAGTGCATGTGTCCATTTCTGAATGTGTGCATTAGTATTGAAGTGCATCTCTTTCAAATATGTATTGAGACTGTAATCTGTGTTCCATGTTTTCCTCCCGTAGGTTCTGATGCTGCTCTGGTGACCTGCAGCAGGGAACCTGAATCTTGTGCCCCAGGTACTGATGATGATGAAATGTCTGTAATGGTGCAGGAAGGTGTGTATGGGTCCGCCATTGGTCAGCCAATTGACAGTACACAGCTTTCAACCCCGTCAATGCGCACAGTCATCCTGCCGTTACATCCTTTGTCACCATTGTCCCTAGGTGATGGACAGTCAGCAGTGGGCATAGATCAGGGTAATGTGGTACCTGTGGTACATGCATCCTCACAAGGCAGCCATGTGCAGAGGCCTCCAATGGTACCACACAGACAGTCGCCCATGGGTTCTCGTGGAGGCATCCGTGGCCGTACTGCCTCTGGCCGACGTGCCCAAGGAGGTATGTCAACCTCCACTATGTTTAGAACTGTCATGCAGGCACAGGCACGTATGGAAAGGTAAACCAGACAGGGTCTGAGGGAGCTGAGAGCATGTCGCATAGCCATGACAGACGGCATGCATGATGTTGCGAATGCTATCCGTAACTTCACAGATGTCGTTGACAGATGTTGTGGGGGCATAGAACAGCTGCTCCACAACCAGATGTCCATGGGCCAGGGCGATGGTGTGCGTTTGCGGCGTCGACGTGGCCGTATGCCAGCAAGAGCACCAGCTGGCAGTGGCCGCAGACGACAACGGGCCCACTCGCGAGCCTCAAGTGCCAGCACCAGCCCCAGCAATGCTGGGTCTGTGCTGTCATCCAGACGCCCCAGGAGACCACGTGCACGTGGCTCTGGACAGTCCCAACAGGGAACTGTGTCCAGTCAACACACCCCTGTTTCCGATGACAGTACCCAGTCTGGGTTAGTACCGGATACGGCCCGTAGTACCCCTGCCAGGCACAGGTACCGTGTCCGTGCCCACAGACACTGATCTGGATGACCTGACAGGTGCAGTCTGTGGCTGTCCACAAAACCCTGTACATGGCAGCCATTATGTGGGACTCTGTGCGTGCTTACACACATGCAGAAACCTGGAAACCTAACACCTAGGGCAAACACATACACACACACACTGCACCAACAACGGTCCACCCTGTACTGCTGCCCCTCACAAACACACATACACACACATGTCAATTGGTGTTACCAGTGTCCGGCTTGGGCATACCTAACCCACACCCTGTGCATATGATGACACTGTGCCACCTCCTGCATACTACAACATCGGTGCAGGTAAAGGTAAACACGTTGCTGATGCACAGGGTGGCTACATAGATGTGTATAAGTAGTAACATGTTGGTAACTGTTGACTGTTGCAGTATAAATGTGTGTATATCCCAGCAGTCCTGCTGCAGTAACTGTATGAATGTCCTCAATTGTTATCTGCATCCATACTACTTAACAAAGTGTACCAGCTGCACACCATCACATGCTAACATTGACTATGGCAATGCATCTTGTGCTGTTATGTAGATTCAGCTACATGTATCTGTTCTGTCACACATGCATTTATACACACCCTGCTACCCACACACATGCACACGCTCACCTGCCATTCCCATTATTTATCACCCTACATGAGTAGCTGTTGATACATGACAGGTACAGATTTCAGAAGTGCACTATGTTGTTTACTACTGGCATCCCCTTCTCTACCTGTACTCACAGGGTTCAGGCAATCTCATCAGTTGGAAGATGTAATGTGCATCAGGTACTGTAGTACCCTGATTGCCACAGCAAACATGTTTCCCATACGGAAATGCACACACAGACACATCCCACATCCACACACTTGCCACATTCAGGCTTCAGAACACTATCTAGGTATATTCGGGTACATGTGCGTGTTACAGTAGCATGTAACACTATACTGTGTACTGGCAGTTAGTTGTCTGTTGTCATGTTGTCTGTATAGAATAAAAGAATTGTTTGATTATCCTACTCCGTTTTGTGGACATTACTTGAAGAAGTGTTACCTTACATGTGTTATCAGTACCACCACCTTCTGTTTTGTAGTTTTGTTTGTATAGGGTGCTATCAACATCACTGCTTGTTAAGGGTAATGACCACCCTGCAGTGCATAGCCCCATGTGGCAAAAGCCACATCCCACCCCATCATTGTGCACACACACTAACCCCACCAACAGTAAAACACATACTTTCCATTTGCAAGATTCAAACCCATACCTAACTGTGCAATGACAGTAGAAACAGACACATTAGCAGAGTGTGCTATTTGCAGTAATTGGAGAAATATTTACTAATGCTGTACTTAGAGGGTGCTGACATCATTTGTGTGTAGGAGGAGGGATGTGCACCCTGTAGTGTGTTCTCCCAGTTGGCAAAAGGCAGTTAACCCTCCCAGCATAGTGCACACACATAAACCACACATACATTCCCTTTGCAGGATTCAAACCCCTACCTAACTACATTATGACACTGAAGAAAGACGCATTAGCAGAGCGCGCTATGCAAATTACGTGAGGACTTTACTACAGGTGATATAGTTATACAGTCCTGACATCATCACTGTTTCAAAAGGGGGATCTGCATCCTGTACCATACTGTCACGGTTGCTAATAGGGACATTTCCCACACACACACATCGATGTGTTGGAGGTTTGCATATGTGGGGATCCAGAACTCCAGTGTGATTAGTATATGGTTTGATTGCAACAATGAGGGATATACTCCCAGTGGTGAGCAGTTTGTACTCATGTTTGTAAAGATCAGCTCTACTATATCTGCCCCTCTTGTGGGAAGGTTGGTTACCTGTTCCATAGCCAAAGAATGTCTGATCAATGGGAACCTTAGAGCTTGGGTATTGTGGCTTGTGTAATGTTCACAGTCTATGTTTGGGTAGCTGGCATCACCCAGTATGATGGTGTTTGCAGAGTAATCTAAACTCTCCTGTGTCAGCATGAAGGCTGTGTGGGAGACCTGAGTTTGAGAGGGTGCTGTAAGAGCTCCTCTGTGTCTCTTTCCATGTGGTCCAGGGAGGTACGTCCCAACAGGTAGCTGACTGTGACCCTCCCCTTGCTCTGTCTGGAGGGCGGCACGTCTGTCAACAGCTCATGTCAAGCAAGTGCACACCCCTCATAAATGATGTGGAAACCTTCAAAGGCCCAAGGCCTGTTGAAAATATGGACCAGACTGCAGATACCCGTATAGAGTCATTCTGTGGACACATTCAGGAATGCATGGATTATGAAGCCACATATGAAAGCATGTCCCAATTCTCCAAAGGCAGATGTCCTGGGTGCCGGACACCAGCCATAAACACACTATACAATAGAAGGATGGCGCCACTACATGATACAACAACCTCCCAAAATGTGAAGGCACCACTGATGAGTATTGGATGACAACTACAGGCACCCATATGATTGTCTAAGGCCATCTTTGAGAGAGGATTCCACAAGCCACTGAGGATAATCACAAGGCTGCCTGTAGTTATGTTAGGAACCTGAGTGGTACTACCCAGATATGCTCAGAGGTAATACAATATGTCACACAAAATATAAAACACACAGACATTGCCATCATCCTAGTGGACAGGTTCAATGCTGCCTTCTCTCCCCACCACACCAAAAGGGAACATATGTCTCGCAGCACAGTGCTTCCCCCCCTGACATCACAGATGCTCAGGTAAGAGATGCCCTTCCCAAAGCAATAAACACTGCATCAATGGGACCAGACAGTGTCCCAGGCTGTGTCCTACATGAACCACAAGAAGAGCTACACCCAGACATAACACCACTGTTCAATCCCAGCCTTAATACATGATATGTGGCCAGAGAGTGGCATACAGCAACAGTGGTCCCTCAACATGCAGGTGGTGCTGTCACGGATCCTGGACACTACTCGCCCCATATGTCTGACTAGCTTTGTCTGCAAAGCTATGGCAAGGATCATCATGAACCTCACATATCTAGATATTGTGGACCTACAGACATGTCACCATACACAGTTTGGCTTTGTCAATGGCAAATCCTGCCTATCAAACCTGTTTGCTTTGTTTGAAACAGTCACCAAGGCCACTGTCAAGGGGTAGGAGGTCCACACAGCCTACCTGGACCTTGCATAAGCCTTGGATACAATACCCCACTTGTGCATTCTAGGAAAGCTCACCAGTGTACATAATAACCCCTATGTCACTATGGGTATTGCACAGTGGCTCAAGGGCAGAACACACATGGTAGAATTGCTGGAGCCATGTCAGCCTCCAACCTGGTACAAGTGGTGTCCCACAAGGCACAGCCCTAGGAGCTGTCATGTTCATTATATATTTGTCATAGGTACAGGCCAACATGGAAGTACTGTGGCTCAGCAAGTCGCAGGTGACTACAGACCGAACAACATAATCAACTCAACAGCTAACACACGCATCCTCCAAATGGGACTCTTGCAAACACACGACTTGTGCCACAGCCATGGCCTCAACGTGAATGACAGAAAGAGTATAGTCATCCCCTTTGTCAAACACTAAGTGACCACAATGTACCACATATGTGTTAATCCAGTAAGTGCAGACCAAGGAATTATGGACCTTGGGGTACGCAGGTTGATAGCATTCTACCATTTGACAACAACATGGACAAAGTGGTTAGGTAAGCATGTTATATGGGCCACATCATCATGAGATCCACATGTAGGCCAGGGGAGGACATTGTGCCTCTTTACTCATCCCTCATCATGCCCATAATTGACTATGATGAACCTGTCGGCATGCACCTTACCAGACACCTGCAGCAACTGGGGCTACCACATATGTACCTCGACAAGGGGATCAAAGTGCTCAAACAGATGCCACATACTGACTGGTTAAAGTAGCAGCAGCTCTACTCAGTGACATACTGCCTCTTCATAGGCAATCTGTGCCTGACATAGAAGGCCAGGTCATACCCAGACGTAATGGCCATGCTGCATCTCAGAATATCCAGATCCCACCAGGATACACGCTGGAAATACTTGAACCTCAGGAGTGATATACATAGGACATGGTGGAGGGGCACATTCACAACTCAGAGGCTCCCTTCATTCCTGATTATTATCCCAATAGAGGTTAGGCGGACTGACTCAGTGACTATCTTCAAGAGCGATATTAATGACTGGATGTGACATTGTAGGGTTACCCTGGGTATCACTTATGTGTCACTGTGAGAAAGAGGCACAGTATACTAACCTTGGAAAAGGGCATAGCAAGACAGATTCACAATGCATGTTGAAAGGCACGCACATTCTGGCTAGGTGGATACATGCCCTGGGCAGATATCCCTGTACGAACCTATGGACCTATGTCTCTTTCACCATTGGCCCTATGTGCTGTCAATCACCAATGTAATCTCAATACTCCGGTAGCATGTGCAAAGGTCAGTTGTCAGTCACCTCTATGGTACAGTTGTGGAATATGTGTGTCATGTAGTAATGTCACAGCTGCCACATGTACACAGTCAACCCTATCCCCTACCCATTGATGTACATCACATGTATGAGATGGAAACACATGGTCAAACTGTAACAACAACATACAAGTCAGTCAGATGCATTGACACATGACTCAGTCATTGTCCATGCCACCACAGCTGATGTGGGATGTCGCTCACTGGGATACGTGATAGGGAACATGGAAGGGATCACTGAGCAAGTGACACAGGCTGGTAGACCCCTGACCTTGGTTGGCATCAGACCCTCAGCAGGGATTCCGACAAATTAATGAATGCTAATGAATAAGTGTAGCTACAACACCCTAGCTGAATGGTTCTTAGCATGCAGTCACTGCATTGCTATGGAATACTGTCTTACCACTCCCACAACAGGTGAGAACATGCAGCTCCTGTACATTAACAACATGTCGACTTTATGTCCCAGACCAGGTGTGCATCCCTCACTACTAGGCTGATAGCATCTACATCTCACACTGTATATACACATCCCACATGCAGCATCTGCACAGAAGACCACGGTCATAATGTTACCCTGTGCAAATACCATGTATTCACATGTGGCAGGCATCACACATGGTAACTATTGAAAGTCACAGGTACATATGTGTATTTGGCACACACATACAGCATGTGTTCATTGCCATAACTGGTGTAATCAATGTCATGCATTATTGTGAGGGACAACCCACACACATGGGCATTCTGTGTGTGCACAACACACATGGCATGTCTGTAATCAAAAGCCATACATAATTGTGATATTGTTTAGAAAGGGGTATGTGCATCCTGTAGTGTGTTTTCACAGTTGCCAAAAGGGATATATCAATCATACACACTTACCCCCCTTCACACACACTTGCCACCTGCTGGATTCAAACCCCTACCTAACTATGTTAAAACACTACAGACGGACGCATTAGCACAGCTCGCTATTCGCATTACTGGGGGATTTCCTTTCCCCTGATATACTTATAGGGTGCTGACATAATCAGAGTCTAGAAAGTGGAATGATCATCCTGTGGTGTGTTTTCCCAGTTGCCAAAAGGGATGTTTCTTTCATACACACTTACCCCCCTTCACACACACTTGCCACCTGCTGGATTCAAACCCCTATCTAATTATGTTATGACACTAGAGACGGACGCATTAGCACAGCGTGCTATTCGCATTACTGGGGAATTTCCTTTCCCCTGATATACTTATAGGGTGCTGACATCATCAGAGTTTAGAAAGTGGAATGATCATCCTGTGGTCTGTTTTCCCAGTTGCCAAAAGGGATGTTTCTTTCATACACACTTACCCCCCCTTCACACACACTTGCCACCTGCTGGATTCAAACCCCTACCTAACTATGTTATGACACTACAGACGGATGCATTAGCACGGCACGCTATTTGGATTACTGAGAGAATCCTTTTCTCCAATATACTTATAGGGTGCTGACATCATCAGAGTCTAGAAAGTGGAATGATCATCCTGTGGTGTGTTTTCCCAGTTGCCAAAAGGGATGTTTTTTTCATACACACACACTTGCCACCTGCTGGATTCAAATCCCTACCTAACTATGTTATGACACTAGAGACGGACGCATTAGCACAGCGCGCTATTCGCATTACTGGGGAATTTTCTTTCCCCTGATATACTTATAGGGTGCTGACATCATCAGAGTTTAGAAAGTGGAATGATCATCCTGTGGTGTGTTTTCCCAGTTGCCAAAAGGGATGTTTCTTTCATACACACACTTACCCCCCTTCACACACACTTGCCACCTGCTGGATTCAAACCCCTACCTAACTATGTTATGACACTAGAGACGGACACATTAGCACAGCGCACTATTTGCATTACTGGGGAATTTCCTTTCCCCTGATATACTTATAGGGTGCTGACATCATCAGAGTTTAGAAAGTGGAATGATCATCCTGTGGTGTGTTTTCCCAGTTGCCAAAAGGGATGTTTCTTTCATACACACTTACATCCCTTCACACACACTTGCCACCTGCTGGATTCAAACCCCTACCTAACTATGTTATGACACTACAGACGGACACATTAGCATGGCGCGCTATTTGGATTACTGAGAGAATGCTTTTCTCCAATATACTTATAGGGTGCTTACATGATCAGTGTCTAGAAAGGGGGATGAGCATCCTCTGGTGTGTTTTCACATTTGCTAGGGGTAACATTTGGACCAAGTGTGTGAGCATGCCCAGTTCAGCCTTCCCGTGGCATGTTGTGTGAAAGATGTCTCATTTATCCAAGTGTGTGAGCATGCCCAGTGTGGGCTTTACATATGTTGAACTCTGCAGCCCATCACATTTGTGGATGAGTGTGACCTTCAACAAATACCTGCAGTTTATGGTTGTGTGTTCTGTGCCATGTTGTGTAGTTACTGTCCAATGCTTTTGTGTGAACAAAACAGGGAGTATACTGTGCCTGCAGGTTTTGCATGGGATACTTTGCACACAATTGTCAACATCCGCTCATACTGACCTAACACTGTAGCACTGTCTAGTGTAGTGTTTCAGTACTTTCACTGTGGTGGTCAGTATCCTGGGCTTTAGTCCTATCACTGCTTTACATTTCCATAGTGTGCACAACAGCCTGGTTAGGGTCCAGTTGTGCACATCTGCACAAAGGCAGTGCCTCTACAGACCCTGTTAATTGCTGCCCCATAAGCTTAACAAGTGTAGTCTGCAAATCTATGGAGAGGATCATAATTGAGCTCATAAACAAAGATATAGGGACATGCAGACATTGTACCCATCCCATTTTGGCTTGGTCAGGAGCAGATCATGCCTTTTGTACTGGGTTGACATCTTCAAATTGGTCACTTAGGCCATTGTTGGGGAAAGGCAGTCCATATAGCCTACCTTGGCCTTGCAACACTTTCAACACAATACCCCACTCAGGTATTGTGGAAAACCCTAACAACTGAAATGTAAACCCATATGTCACAAGATGGGTTGCAAACTGGCTTAAGGACGGGACCCACAGGGTTAGAGTTGCTGGCACTATGTTAGACTCCAGGCTGGTCACAGGTGGTGTCACACAGGGCTCAGTCCTTGGCCACCATTGTTTGTCATGTACTTCCCAGAAGTACAGGCCAACATGGGAGGACTTTGGATGACAATGTTAGCAGATGACTGCACACTGGGCACCATAGTGGACAGTGCATCACACACAGATATCCTTCAGAAGGGACTCACAGTAACTGATAGCTGGTGCCAGGGCCATGGCCTGAAGTCAGAGTGCACAACATCTGTAGACATACCCTTCAGGAAAAGCAAGGTGACCCCAAGCTACCATATAGGTGGCAATCCTCTAAGCACAGAGGAGGTTATCATGGACCTGGGGACCCAGGTTAACAGTCGCCATTCTTCTGAGACTCACATTGCTAAAGTGGCTAGGAAGACCTTCTACATTGCCCACCTGATCAGGATGGGATTCACATCCAGATCTAGTGGGTCATTGTTCCCTGTACTCTTCACTTATCAGACCGGTGATCGAGTCGAATGCCCTATTCTGGCTGTATCTCACCCAACATCTGCAGCAATTGGAGACACCCTGACTGTCCCCCACCTAAAGGATCAAGGAACCCCAACAGCTGTCATATGCTGCCAGATTGAAGACACTCACACTCTATTCACTCACATACCGCCTGCTTAGAGGTGACATGTGCCTGACATGCGAGGCCATGTCCAAACAGAGATTAATGGGCATGCTCCACCTCAGACTCAGAAGATCCACCTGAACCACTAGTGCAGGTGACTTACACCTTAGCAGGGATGTATGTTGGACATGTTGGAGGGATGGAGTTATCACCGGAGACTCCCTATGCTGTGGAATACAATCCTGGTCCATTTGAGGCAGAGCACCTTGCTGGCTGTGTTCAAGAGGTATCTTGACCTAATGCTAGTCGGAGAATGTGTTTGTCCATCAACACATTGTAAGCGTAGTTCGACATGTCATATGTCTTGTTTAGTATACTGTGCCTCTGTCTACCTGTGACATAACATTGATACCCAGGGTAAACCTCCCATCTCCCATCCACTCATTAGGATTCCTGTTGAGGTACTCAACCAGTGTCTCTATGGACAACCTGTACTGGTAGTTTACTCATGTGTGGGGGTGGCTTCTGTGTTTTGGATAATGCAGTACAGCCTGTCCTATATATGTCAGTGCTGGGGTTCAGGTCCCTCATGTGCATAGCTCCCTGCCATTCAGATTGTACAAGGTGCAGCATGTGCATTGATTCCAGCTTGGACATGACTTTCTACATCAGGCACAGCTTGCATCTGGGTGGACAGCATGGCAGTGTGTGGAGCTGCACTCTGTTTAATCAGACTACACATTACATGTGTTCCAGCTCTGTCATACTCCTGGTGAGGTACTGTTATGGACTTTACAGGTGCTGGATGTGTGTGCATGAGGTACACCCCACAGGGGCTGTTGTGGTCTTTTCTAATGCTGATGAAAGATAACTGCAGAAACAGAATGACCTCCCCTTAGCTAGATGTCAGACAGCATGGACCATACAATCACAACTGAAAACAGGACCCTCTCCACAAAGGGAAAGTGTCCTGTCTGGTGGACCCCAGCCATAAACAAACTGTATGACAGATGAGGGTTACTAATGCAAGACAGAGCTACATCTCCAAAAGGGAAGACAGCTGTGATCAGCACTAGTAGAAAGCTACATTATCTCATAAAGACATGCAAGGTCAACTTGGGGACATAAATCACCAAAGACAATGAAGGTAACCACACTGCTTTCTTCAGTTATGTCAGACACCTGGTTGTGAACCCTCGGATATGCTCAGAGTTGGTACACAACAACATATATTCCAGTGACCTGACAGATATTGGCAACATTCCGGCGGACAGCTTCAGTGCGATTTACCCCCTCCCTCACCCCCAAAACAAGATAGTTATCACTGCTGTATGTAACCTCACTGTCATCTTGGATGTCCATGTGAGAGACACACTCAGCAAAGACAAGTACACAGCATCCATGGGACCTGCTGGTATCTCCAGTTGCATGCTATGTGAACTCCAGAAGGGGCTGGACCCATATATACAACTGCTATTTAACCTTAGTCTTGCTACAGGATATGTACCTGAACACTGGCATACGGCAACAGTGGTCCCACTCCACAAGGGGATGCCTCCACAGACCATGGCAACTACCACCACACAGGCTTAACCAGCCTTGTCTGCAAAGATATGGGAGGAGTCATGGAGCTCTTACACAGACACATTACTGACCTACGGACCCTTGTTCCCACCTAGTTCAGCTTTGTACAGGGCAGATCCTGCTTTTGCACCTTTGCACCCGAAAAGTACCTACCATGAAGATCAGGGTTCTTCAACACATGTCATATGCTTCCAGAATAGAGGAAGTCCAGCTTTGTTCAGTGTCATACCGCATACTTACAGGTGACCTATGCCTGACATACAAGACCATGTCCAATCAGGATTTGGTGGACATACTCCACTGCAAGCAATCCAAATCCACCAGAGCCATGAGAGCTGAGTATTTGAACCTCAGCACATACATGTATAGGACATGCTGGAGGGACAGAGTCATAACTCAGAGGCATCTCACACTCTAGCAGAGTATCCCAGTTCATGTTTGACAGAGTCCCTCACTGACTCTCTTCAGGAGACATCTGGACAACTGCATATGAGACGGAGGCACAGACTAGACAGAGACACAGTCATGTTATTCAATTACGTAAGGGGTCATAATGTGTCACTACTAAGTCAGAGGCACAATATTCAGAATCTATTCTGTACACTTATTACCACTATAAGGGGTGGCAATAGCCACATCACTATGGCTAGGCTTATACATGCACTAGGGCAGATAGCCTAGTAGTACACTATGACACTATGAAACACCGTGTATGTGTAGCTATTGTCAATCAAACAGTATGATGTGGCTTGGGGGCTTGATATCTCCCTGTATTCCAACATTGTTTTGTCTATTCCTTCTAGCATGTCTAGGGATCAGTTGCTAGTGTCCTCTCCTGCTCAGCTGGTGAACCTGGGAATATTGAGGCACTGTTACAGTTGCCTCATGTACACTGACAACCCTCTCCTTCTGCCATAAAACACACATACATGTGAGAGATGCAACTATATAGCCAAAGTGGAGGCTGAGCTCTCTCAACATAGGACTAGCAAGACCAGAGAGAGGGTGAAGGTAACCACACACACATCTTTAATCCAGTCTCACATGGCACTGTCACAACTTAAGATCATACACATAGACACACAGAGACACTCTCGGAGGCTCTGATCAGAAGTCTACCAGAATGGCGGTGGCCACCAGAGCAGACACTCACACAACTGCCTCCACAGGGCACAGCACATGCAACACATTGACCACAGAGTCGGTGTGCCAAACAGTCACAGCCCTTAAGGCCAAACACAATGCCAGACACACTTGTCATAGGTGACTCCATAGTCAGACACACTGATGTCCCACTCACCAGATCAGGTACAGAGGAGGTCACAGTAAGCTGCCTATCGGGCACTGGACTCCACCACATAATGCAAGCACTCAGGTCACTAAACTGCAAGTACAGGTCTGACCCAGTCATAATCCATTCTGGTGTGAACGACCTGAGATGTACCTCCCTGGACTACATGGAAAGAGACATAGAGGATCCCTCTGATTATGTAGGCCAGGCAGGTATGACCCTGACCTTCGGAAGTATCCTACCTTCACCAAGTATGATGCCACATAAACAGAGACAAGATGATCAGCTGTAGTATTTTGCTTAGACTATGGTGTCATTCTAAGGGGGTCCAATGTCTGTCTGCCTGGGATGACATGCTGGACAGGCCACGGTGATTTGCAAGGGACGGCTTGCACCTGTCACCCCTGGGCTTCTGGATTTCAGATGATGCTCTTGCCACCCCCATTGTGCCTTTTTTATGCAAGATTCAGATTCTACACCTACCACCCTAGAACACAGTAAAGGAAAGACACTAAGGGTAATGATGCTCAATGTCCAAGGTCTCAACCTCAAGCTGCACACACTCTATGCCCTTCTCAGTATGTAGCACATTGATGTCTGTGCTGTGCCTGAAACCTGGTTCACAGCTTCTGACAGCACCCCGGCACTATCGGGTGTTACCTCATATCATGCATTCCGGCACCAGCATCCCAACAACACCAAGAAGGATGGTGGGTGTCCATATTCATCAAGGACACCCTCACCTCATGGTTGGTGGCAACACACGATGCATCGGAGACCATCCAGGTGCCAGTGACAGTAGGCAAGACTGCTCTGCAGTTTGTAGCATGTTACATGCCACCCGCTCAAACTCAGGTACCTCACACAGCTATCCTGCAAACACTGAAGGGGATAAATGTATCTCCAAACACCATCCTACTGGGTGATTCCAACTATCCACATATAGACTGGGATCACTAATCATGCCACAACACTCTAACACAAAGGTTCCAAGAGTTCATACACTGAAATGCCATGGAACAACTGGTCCCAATCCCCTCAAGTGGAGGCAACATACTAGAACACATCATCACGAACATGGGGTCACACTGTTCAACACCAGACATATACCCATCATTGGTGAGATCAGATCATGGACTACTCTCAGTGGGAGTCCACATCCCACCCACACCCCAGATGGGAAATGAAACGGTGAAGACCTTCTCAAATGCCGACTTCACATTTCTGAGGACTGGTGTGGTCTCTTTCAAGGCCCCCAGGCCAGCAGACACCATTACCCAAGCCACTGTATCACTTAGAAATGCCTTCTACCAGCACCTCCAGGACTTCATGGTTCAGGCAATCCCAAATAATAATGACTCTTTGTACCACAGGCAAGCATCCAGTCTGGTGGACCCTAGCCATAAACAAGCTGTACAACACAAGGAAGGAGCTACTACAAGATAGAGCGTAATCCGTAGGGGGAAGACACCCCTGCTCATTGTGAGTAAAACACTGGGTTCCCCATACAATCATCCGAGGCATGTTTTGAGAGTAAACCCACTCAGGACTCCAGGGACAATCATGAGGCCTTTTTACCTATGTTTGAAACCTGGGAGGAAACTCCCAGATATGCTCAGACTTAGTTCAGAATAATGTTGATATCACTGCACCTACAGACATTGGCAACATACTGGCTGACAGGTTCAGTGCAGATTTCTCCCTCCCCCAACTGGGGGTATGTACACCAGAGGATTGTAGCCCCCCAAGCATCTCCACTGCTGGGGTGGGAACTGCTCAATCCAAGGCAGAAAACACTTTATCCATGGGACCAGATGGTGTCCCCAGTTGTGTGCTCCATGAACTCAATGAGTAATTACACCCGCAGTTAGGGCAGCTGTTTAATCTTAGCCTCACCTCAGGATATGTTCCCAAGGAGTGGCATACAGCAATGGTGGACCCACTTCACAAAGGAGGTGCCTCCACCAACCCCAGAAACTACCATCCCATCAGCTTGACAAGCCTGTTCTGCTAAGCTATGGAGAGGATCATAATGGGAATTTTAAATGAAGACATAGGGGACTTGCAGACATTGGATCCAATCCAGTTTGGCTTTGTCAAGGGCAGATCATGCCTTTAAACTTGGTTGACTTTTTCAAAACACTCACCCAGGCCATTGACGTGGGAAAGGCAGTCCACACAGCCTACCTTGACCTGGCAAAGGCTTTCGACACAATGCCCCACTCAGGTATCATTGAAAACATCACCAGCTTAATTGTGAACCCATACATCACAGCATGGGTTGCAAACTGGCTAAGTGACGGAACACACAGGGTCAAAGTTGCTGGTGCCAGTTCACACTCCAGAGCTGTCACAAGTGGTGTCCCACAGGGCTCAGTCCTGGGCCCACATTTGTTCAGTATCTACTTTTCAGAAGTACGAGCAAACACAGGAGGATTATGGCTGACAAAGTTTGAAGATGACTGCAAACTGGGAAGCATAGCTGGAAACCCATCTGACACAGACATCCTTCAGAAGGGTCTCATAGACACAGATAACTGGTGCCACGGCCATGGCCTTACATTAAACACTAAACAATGCATAGCCATACCCTTCAGGAAGAACAAGGTTACCACTACTTCCCATCTAGGTGGCAATCCTCTAAGCACAACGTAGGTTATCAGGACCTGGGCACCCAGGTTGACAGTGACCTTTGCTTGACACTCACATTGCCAGGGTAGTTTGGAAGGCCTTCTACATTGGCCACCTCATCATGCAGTGATTCACATCTAGATCAAGGGAGGCCATCGCTCCTGTACTCATCACACCAATGATTGCATACACTGCCCCATTCAGATTGGATGGGCCCACAAATTCCTCGACAGGAGGTGAAAGGGTCTCAAACATATTTCTTATGCTGCCCGACTGAAGGAATTCCAGCTGTATTCAGTCACTTACTGACTGCTCAGAGGTGACCTGTGCCTGACATACAAGGCTATGTCCAACCCAGAATTTATGAACATGCTTCACCTCAAGACCTCTACATCCATCAGAACTACAAGGGCAGGAGACCTAAACCTCAACACAGATATTAATAGGATGTGCTGGAGGGACAGATTCATCACCCAGAGAGTCCATATGCTGTGGAACAACATCCTGGTACATGTGGGGCTGAGCACCTCACTGGCTTTGTTCAAGTGAGATCTTGACCAATGGATGGGAGATTGCAGGTATACCCCAGGATAACCTCAGTATCACTGCTTGACAGAGGCACAGCAAAATAATGGGCATATTATCCATCAACTTGCAGGTGGCAGAAGCCACAAAACTCTGGGCTAGGCTTATTAATGCCCTAGGGCAGATAGCCTAGTATGAACCTATGGACATAGGCCTGGGGCAGTTCCTGCTATTAGGACAGTGGTCTGCAGCAGGCTATATAGTAGTAGTCGGTTTTAGCCATTGGTTTTGACCATGGCTATTCCATGTTGCTTCTTGTTGTGGTACAAACATGGGTGTGTGGTTATCCATGCTATTTATTGCTAGACACCCTCATTTTGTATCTTGTTCCATGTTTTTGCACATGTACATCACTGTATGACGTGCAGCTGTTTCCGCAGGGTCATATGCGTGGATATGGATGTTAGTTGGGGTCCTCAGGTGTGCATATTGTACATGATATTACATTACTTAACACATGGCATTCATGCCTCAGGTGGTGCTGCAGGGCCACCTCTGTCGGATACACATACTACACTCCCTGTACATTTGGAAGCAGGTTGTGTAATGTTAGGCATCCCTGTTACTGTATGAGTGAGTCAGAGCGGGTATCAGTCCCAGTGTTCCTACTGACCAAGCGTATGTGCTATGTTGCCTCTTTGCCAAGGCCAGGGCATACTGGGCACGCCTCCTTCTGCCTACTGGGACAAGGTCAGGTTGTTCCTCCTCCGAGTCACCCCTGCCTGTGGTGGCCTTGGCAATGGTGGGGATGTTTGGCCCAGCCCTGTGCTGGTCCTGCTGCAGCTGTTTCCAGGATCATATTATGTAGCATAGCACATATCATGATCATTTGGGTACATGTAGTTGGTGTGTACTGCAAAGCTCCACCAGATGTGTCCAGACACCGGAACCGTGACTTGAGCAGCCCAAACACACGCCTATGATATTACGTGTTTGTGCGTGTGCCTCATTATGGCGTTCCTGTTCAGGTGTGTGTGCATTTCTGATGGGTGTCATCAGCCACGGCTCAAGTGCATAACCTGCATCCCCCACTAGGTGTCCGTGTGGGAAGTCCCCATTGGCAAATGATTGGTACAGCTGCGTCAGATGCCAGATGTGGGAATCGTGGTAGCTCCCAGGGCAGCCAGCACACACATTCATTATTATGCCCTGGGCATCACACACGACCTGGCAGTTGATGGAGGGGTATCCCTTGCGGTTAATGTAGACTCTACCCGCTCACCGGCTGGTGATTTGATGCGTATGCGTGCAGTCTATTGCACCCAGCACCTCAGGGTATCCCGCTATTTGCTGGAAGAGACGATATTGCTGGCCACAACCTCACGGTCATTAGGGACATATATATGATCACTGACATGTGGTGACATGGCATCCAGGAACTGGTGCAGTACCCTGGAGGCTGATGCCTGTGATATCCCCATCATATCGCCAGTTGGTCTCTGGAAGGTACCTGTTGCTAGTATTCTTAGGCCAACACATACCTTGGTTTCCACTGGGATGGGTTCCCCTCTGTTGGTTCTGTGTGTGAGGTGTGGCCTGCACAGCTCAACAATCTGCTGCAGGAGCTCTCTGTCCACTCTATAGCTCTACTATCTCCAGCTCATGTAACCCATGGTAGGTGACCCTGGGCCTGTATACTCTTCTCCTTCTCCTCACTCTGGGTTGTCTGTCAGCGTCTGCATTGTCACCACCCTCAGCAATTTGCCTATGCCTGATTATAATAGCCATGGCAGCCCCTAGCATTTCTGCTCTGAGTTCAGCTTTTTTTCAGTTTTCAATTCTGATAGCTTAGTTTCTGGCAGTATCTCTTGTGAGAAACAGCCTTCACTGCTCTTTGTTGTGTTTTAAGTGCTGGGCTGGGCTTCTAGTCTGCCTGTGTAATTGCCTGCTTGTAATTGTTTCCACCAATTAACTCCAGCAGTATTCGCTGGAAGTTTCCTGTATTTTGGTTGTTTCCTGTTTCCTCTCTGTTTCCTGAGGGGGAGCAATGTGCACACCAGCTTAAACACGCTCACAGTCACTTAAACACGCGCACACATCCCTACACCGTGTTACACGCCAAGACACATCCTTACACGGTGTTAGCTAGGCTGATTCATGCTAAAACGCCAAGACACTGCCTTACACACGTGCACCCGCAAGAAACCGTTGTAAACAGTTTGCAACACGCCCCACATGTTGAACCTGCCTTACACGCTACAAGACACGCGCAAGATGCACGTATATCAAGAAACTTTGAGTGTAGGGATAGCGTATACCCTCAATTTCTTGACTTTCCTAGTGTTCTGTTGGGACACACCTCCCTCCCTGATGTCTGTCTGTCATCTGTTACCTTACATTGCCCTCCAATCTGGTACACTTCTTTCTATCCTTCCCCTCCGTGATGTCACCTACCTCTTACTCTGTTCCTCCCCCTTCTCTAACTCTTACACTACTCAGAAAGTGCTCATTACTTATGTGGCAGTGTGATTCAGTATTGTAACCCTCATTTACATAGGATTGCCTAGTAATGCTTAGTTACATATCTTACACGGAGCTTCCCCCCCTTGACAACCACTAAACGGAGGCCATATTGTTTTTAGTCTGCAAGTCCCTCCATTGACATTCCATGTAATACATAAATCCCACAATTGTGGGCTTATAAGCTTTGGTTTTCAGTTTTAGGTAGCGCACCCCGTTTGCGCGGGTGTGCGCTGCAGTTAAACACAAAAATCCCGTGAAAAAAAAAAAGTTAAATAACACTTTTTCATGCCAATGGCCACATATTTGGCCATTGGCATGCTTAATGACACATATGCACCCTTTATTTGGAGCTGACATAGCTCCGTTTTTGATTTTGCAGAAATGTACTCAGTTGTCAGCTGAGTACATTTCTGCAGCTAACACGTCCGTTACACGGACTGGTTTCTGCTTCGTGGATCGCTCAAATACCTCATTTGCATATCTTGGAGCTGAAAATGAGGTATTGAGCATTTCCACGCCCAGTCCGTGTAAGAGACGTGTTAGCTGTCTCTTACACGGAGGTTTGGGCTGTACCTGAATCGGGAGGCTTACACGGAGGCTTACACTACTCTTGAACTCCGTGTAAGCCTTCCTGAATCTGGCCCACTGTTTCTTCTAGGAGCTCACCTACTATCTTGTAATTTATTCATTCACATGCAACCATGTTCTCTGCCCTCTCTAAACTGCTTGTACTATGAAACCTCCTTCTTCAAGTCTCTGTCACATGCTTCAGTTACCACCATAATTAAGACACTGCACTTTGCCATGGTTACCTGTAGGTTTTCAATTCTCATAACCTTGTAAGCATCCTCTTGCATTGCTCTTCCTTACCATCTTCTTCTCCTACCTTGTTCCCATCTCCTAACTTCCTTCCATACTCTTCTACATACATTCTTGATTTTTTTATTAGTTTTCCTTTCTTCCTGTAGCATCATTTTAAGTTTAAAGGAGTTATTTTCATAATGTCCTCATCAAAGCTTTGGTGAAGTTTCTCTATTTCCAGTATGATCAGGTTGCGTTTTTCTCTGGCACAGAGGTCTACATTACTTCATACACTTCACCAGTTATCCATGATCCTAATCCATGTCTTTACACCACCCCATTATCCATTAGATATATTCCTCGATCCTCACCTTTCTGCTCACCCTTCTCATAGGATCTAGTGAAACCTCTGAGAAAGCTGTCATTTATTCCATTCTTTTGCAGGTATTTAGTGGTTTCATGCTTTTATTATTTTACTTTGGCCACACTGTCTCCACCCATGCCAATGATCTAACCCTACCTTCAGTCATTGCTCTTAGAACTACTCGACATGCTCTCTAATGTGACACAAGGGACCATTACTGTCTTAATCAGGATCCGCCTCTCACTTTTATCACCTTTTTGATGAAGCTACCTACCAGTGCAGCCCATAGAATTAATTTTTTTCATAATCACTCCCGAATTAGCTTTCAATCTCTTGACCAGTTCCATGACATCTCCACATTGATTTCTTATCACCTGCTTCCCATCTCTGCTGTGAATGCCTTCCTTCTACCATGCTATTTCTCTTTCATTTTCCATTTGTTGGATTCTTCCACTCCCTGTGGCAGTTTTACAGATTTTAGACCTCCCTTGAAGCTTTTTCCTTTCCCCTTCTTTTAAACACCTCATTCTCCTCCTAAGACCCTACACTAGGTCTTTTTAGCCTTAGGACCTCCACCTTCAGCATACCTCCAAAGTTTACTCCTCTATCAGCTGAACCAATCCCTGTGTATGTTATGAAAGGACACCAATATTCAAAAATACTATTTAGTTGTCATTACCATCCTTTATTTAGATAATTCCTGGTGGCTTTTCAATGTCAAAGATCATGAAGACCAAACAGACATCACCAGCAATGCCAGTGGAACATAATGTCCATTTGGAAGCAAAACCACTGTACTAACTTCAATATTTCTTGTTTTTTGGTTACAGCTCTTCTCCAACTATGTACCCTCTCCCAAATCTCCCCATTTGTTCAGGCTGTCAAGTCTGGAAGTTCCTCATGTCAGGCTACAATTGGTGTCCACTATGAATTTCTGATATGCTTTATTCTATCTCTCCCTGATGGTCAGCAAACATATTGCAGCTGCAAGAGCTGCAACTTCAGTCGAAAATCTGGTGTCTGTTTTCTCACCCTCATATCCTCTCTAGAGTGCAGTGCAATCGCCAGCCACTTGTACTACTTACCGAGGCACTCAGGTCAGAACAAAGTCATGTGACAGCTGCTGCTGCTTCTTAAGCAATGAGACAAGTATATCCACAATCCTGATGGGGAAACTGACATCACGTGGTTACTCCCTCTCTTCTCATGTGGCACCCGCAATGTTTGAAAACATCTTCTCCAGGCAAAAGAGCCCATCCCATAAGGGTTTGAGGGTTAGACACACCATGTCATAGTACACTCTACGCTGAGTTAGAACTAAGTTTTGTTTGGGGGCGGGTTGCTGTCTTTCAGTTGTAGTGCTCTATCATTTGCTGAAAAAAAGACCAGACACCTAATAAAATTGTTTAAGTAAGTCCAGCGTGATGGACAAGACCACATTTGGGCTTTGCCTGGTGGTATAATGATAAAGCCCAAGTGTGTTCTACACTTGAACATCCATTCACCAAACCCTGCTTAGTAGGAAGAGATTAGAGAGGGCTAGATGAGCTTTAATCTAGCTGCTAAGATCTTGGCACATAGTTTTGTCTATTCAATAGCAAATGAAATAAGTCTGTAATTTCCAATATTCATATAGGCTCATAGGTTCATAGGTATATACTAGGATAATGGACATTAGAGCCCTTATAAGCCTAGCCATGTGACACAAATGTGACCCACAAATTTGATTTATATAAGGAGTGATTTACTGACTGCCTCTGTCCATCAAAGACATAAGTGCCAGGGCAGGAGTGAGTTTCTGATTGCCCATCCATTGGTATAAACTGCACTTAAATAGGGTTAGAGATAAACTCTGCTTCACATGAATGGGGAGCCTGTTCCAGAGAATGGAAATTCCCCAAGACACATGTCATTCTTTCTAACATGCCCTATTTATGTTACATGGAAAATTTAAGGCCTTTTAATCTAGTAGTACTGATTCTGTTTGCTTTGAGGATGTGCAAAAGGTTAATCGAAACAGGGTACAGGGATGCCTTGATCAGTGTAGGACATTGTGTTTACTCCCTGTATTATATTTGTAAAGAACCTTTATGGACATTCCATTTACTGCATATTTCTTGCCAGGTACATACTGAAGGGGGCATTATACTCTTTGATGGGTCTGATGAGGGCTGAGTACAGTGGTATGATGACCTCTCTGGACCTTGATGCCATCCCTTTATTTATAAGTTGAACATCATAGAAGGATTTTCTTACTACCCTAGACACATGTTGATTGAAGGCTAGGTTACTATCAGCATGATTTCCCATATCCCTGACTAGTAAATCAACTTGTACTGGTGTTTTATTGATGGTGTAGTTATGTGGGGGTGGCCAACTTCCCAGAAGGTACTATAATGCATTTCTTGGTATTGAGTTTTAAGCCATGGCTTTGACACCGAGTGTTTGTCTGTGTTAGACCTTCCTGAAAGGTGTTCTCATCTTGGGTGGATTCAATGACTGCTCCCAGTTTGAAATCATCTGCAAACTTGGTTACCCAGAGGCCTTAGACATTGGTTTTGACATCCAAAATGTAGATGACAAAGAGGAGTGTGCCTGGCACAGAGCCCTGAGGGATTCCACTGGTGACCGGCCTCTTTGTGGAGGTGCCTCACTAATCCTAACCTCTTGTGTCCTATCCGTGAGCCAGTTAGCTATCCAGCATGTTATAAAGTGGTTTATGCCTACTTCCCTAAATTTATTGACAATGCCGGCGTGGGATATTTTATCAAATGCTTTAGCCAGATCTAGGTAGCTTGTAATCACCATTTTCCCCTCATTTATTGCCTTAGTAACCTTTTCAGTGAAATCCACCAGGGTCAGTAAGCATGTCCTTCCTTTAACAAAGCCAAAGTGAGATAGATTCAGTGTCTGGAGGTCTCCCATGTTCTTGATGATAAATTCCATGATAATTTATGACTTTGCAAATATGACAAGTCAGACTAATGTGTCTAGTTTCTAGGATCAGTCCTCTATTTTCATGGTACAAAGCCCATTTTAAGACTATAGTTAAAATAATCACTCAAATGGTCCCGGTAGGTTGCATTTTAGACCATTTTGGAAGCAAAACTGAATGCCCCTCCAAAGACAAAGAACACAGCTGCTCTCAGAAATGTAAATACTGTAAATGTCACAACTTACAACTTATAAATAAACTTTACCACTTTTTTTCTCTCTTTTCCTTCTTAATCTGTTTCACCCTCACAATTAAGTTTCCACTGCCATCCTAAATATTTAGAAACTGTATAATCAAGGAATTTATTCCTGTTCTCTAGCATAAAATAAAATTGCAATCGTGTTTTCTTTACTATGATTGAATCTGTAACTACAGTATGTAATGCCGTCCTAAATATTTTGATACTATGTAACCAAAGAGTTTATTCCTGTTCTCTAGCACAAAATGAAATTTTAATTGTGTTTTCTTTACTATGATTGTATCTGTAAATACACTGTGTAATGCGGAGCTTTTCTCCCTGGGCCTCCACTGAAAATGGGCTCCCTGAGCCCAGTGGACCTCCCCGGTCATCAAACTGGAAATAAATCAATAAATAAATAAAATCCTGAGATGTTATGTGTCCCTTGAGGCTGTGTTCTTGACTTTAGCTAGCAATAGTTATAGGGGTTATGTTTGAGTGTATTTCTTGGGGATGGTTGGGGGATGAGCTAGGGATAAAATTGAAACTGAATTTGTCCAATAACAGGTTTGCTTATACCATGAGGATCAGTGAATGTGGCACTATTAACCACCAGTTTAGCATATTGTTATATGCTGCCCTTGAGGTTTATTTTTTTTATAGCTGAAGAAGGCCTTATGGTAATTTTTCACCTGGGAGGCTATCTTAACCTCAAAGTTGGATCTGTTTGATGAGAGAGTTTATATATTTATGGAAATTACTCTTCCTAATTTTTTTGCCATATTTTTTCCTTTTGATTTATATCATGTTTAATTTGGGATGTCACTAAAGCGATGTGTTTCTGGGACTAGTTCTGGCCTTTTTCTCGTAGGTACATCAGCCTCTATGTGGTCATTGACATGGTTGCACAGGGTTTCTGAGAGCAACTGTGTTCTTTGTGTTTGGAGGGGCATTCAATTTTGACAAACCATCATTTAATAAAAGGTAATTTGCCTTGGAAAAGTGTGTAACTGTTGCTGGTTTTATTGAGGATTACAGAGTTTATTTTGATTTTGAAGGAGAAAGCTTTATGTTCAGACTTTACCAGGAAGGATGAGACTTTGAGGGTATGTGTACAGTGTTCTCCTGTATTTGTGAGGACAAAGACCAGTATGTTGGAGCCTCTTGTGGGCATATTCACTATTTGGTCAAAGGTGTTTGTATTTACAAAGTCTGGGAATCTCTGTGCTTATAGATTTGAGGCAGTGCAGGATTCCCAGTCTATAGGAGGTAATTAAATTTTCCCATGAGTAGGGTGTTAGGTTGGGTGGTAAGTGTTTCTGGTAGGCTCAAGTATGCATTATGAGCTGCTTGGGACATGGTAGGTGACCTATAGCTAGCTAGAATATGATGTGGGATTTAATCTTTGGTGATCTGAATGTGGAGAAACTCCAGCACTTCTTCCTATATGACCAGTCTAGAGGTGTGGTTGTTATTGATGTATATCGCAACACCTCCACCTTTAGCTCTTCTTTGTGTAGCTACTGTTCTAAAAGTGTAGAAGTCACCGAAACCTTGCACTGATGTGGTACTCTCTGCTGTTTTAAATCATGTCTCATTAACTGCACAGATGTCTTTGACTGACTTAGGAATCACTATCATGTGGAATTCTTGCATTGAAAGTGGGAAGTAACATTTTCTTTTACACTATTAAGCAATTCTAGTAGGGATTCAGAAACTTGCAGAAGTATACATGTGTATGAGCTTGAGTTAAGTCTATCCTGGACTGGAGTTCTGGCTGGGTTTTAAGTTTTCACGGCTTGAGATATGTCTTACAGAGTGAATTTAGTTAGCAATATGTCTTTCTCTGGGTCTATATTAGAACACCGAACGTTCAAAATTTCAAGTGTTCTAATATCGACCCGTTTTCAGCGAAAGCTGAAAATATAGAAGAAACAGAAAACCAAATTTTTTCCTAGGGAAAGAATTCGGTTGTCCGTTTCTGTTGGTTCCGTATTTTCAGCGCTGTGGTGGACAGTTACAGGTTGGGTTCAGGTAAGTGTGTGATTGTGTGGACGTGAGGTTTAGGGCGGGTTAGGTGAGTTAGGGTTAGGGCATGGGTCAGGTAAGTGTGTGATCATGTGGAGGTGAGGGTTAGAGCGGGGTAGGTGAGTTAGGGTTAGGGCATGGGTGAGGTGACTGTGTGATAATGACGGACCTTAGGGTTAGGGTTTGGGTTAAGGTAAGTTGATAGTTAGTGGTGTATGTATAGTTTAGTGTAGGGTTAAGTGTAAGAGTTTAGGTGTATGTGTGTGGATTGCTGTTTGTTTAGTGTGCTTGTATTGTATGTATGTGTTTTAGAACAGCAAATTTTTTCCCTAGGAAAAAGTTCGCTGTTCTGTATGTTCAATGTTTTAAATTTTCGATTCATAGGGTTCGATATTAGAACACTCGAAATTTTGAATGTTTGGTCTTCTAATATAGACCCCTTTCTCTTGCTCCTGCAGATTTTTAATTCATAGCATACTAAGGAAGTTTATTTCCTCTTTACGTCTTGTTGAGTTTCATCTCCTTGGTTTGAATGGGAATAAAAAGATACATAGTGGATTTGGAAGGCCTTATTTATAAGGGTTGGATCTGAAAGGAGTTTAGGACCCTCCTTAATACAACCTATCCTACCTCTGGTTCTTCTTTGCTTTAGTCTGTAGACCAGTAGTTTACATGATTTATCTAAAACATTTTACATAGACTGTTTTGCCTATATATGTTTTATTAAAATATTCTTATTTTCAGGCACCTTATGCTGTTGAGTGCTGGCCTGTGTGTTTTTTGTGGACAATTATCTAAGACTGCTCAGGACTGCAGGGCTGCTTGTTTCAGGTGAAGTGCAGACTTACTAAGCAGCACTATAGTTAGGACTCTTTTTGCTTCTTTACATTCACTTAGAAGGGTTTTGCCTTTGAATTGGGAAGCCTTTACTTTGGCATAAAAGGTGTTCATCAAGGTTTCCCTTTGTTGATTGTCCATGTTAGATTTATTGAGTAGCCTGGCCCTGGCCAAAGAGCAAATACCTCTCAGGTTAAATCAGAATGTTTCTCAGCATGTGTATATAGGGACTGATCCCAGGGGGTTGTAGGCAGTGAAAGATTTGATTTATTGTAAAATAAATGCTCTTAGGTCAGAATCCTCTAATATTAAAGGGTCCATCATCCAGACTTTGGTTGCAGTATTTGGGATTGGGTCAGAATTCATAGTTAGCTTTACCTCTTTATGGTCAGTAATCAAGCAGGGAAGGACCCCATGTCTAAGACCTGGCTTTGCAGTAGAGACGAGATAAGGAAATAATCTATGTGGCTGATTGTATTAAATCACAGGGAGGTAAAGGTGGATTCCTGGTCTTTGGGATAAAGTAGCCATCATACATCCACCAACTGTAATTGATCCCGCTCGTTTAGTAGGAAATGTTGAGTCCTAACATGCTGCTCTTAATCTGATATGGAGTGGTTCAAGATCAAATTTATTTTATCATTAAAGTCACCCTTGATCAAAATTGTTGCATGCCAGGGGTTTATGTTATTTAGTTCTGAAAATAAATCCCATAGGTACTGTGGCAGATCTCTAATTTGGGCCATAAAAGGTTCTCAGTATAATTGTGCCTATGGCATTAGCATCCTACTTAATGCCTACTTACCTTCTTTACCCCTGTTTTTCCAGTCCTGCCCATACTAATGTTGGTTTAACAATGACAGCAACCCTCTTTTTGAGGTACAGGTGGCACTCACGAAAATTGGACCATCCAGTGTGCTGCCTATACATAGTTGATGCTTCTTCTATATCTCCAGTTCCTATACAAAGACTATGTTATAGTCCCTTTGTTTCACCATTTGTGCAAAGGCATTGCTTTTCTCCTTAGAGCAAAGTGCTCTTGAATTAACAGTAAAAACAGTAACTGCTGACAATGAGCTATATAAAAATAAAAACTAACAATACTAACCCAGGTTAAACACTGTCTGCTTAGCTAATCAAGAAAATATACTATTAGAATTCCTGGATTTTGCAAGGGAATCCTATATGATACCAAATGTATAGGCACAGAGATTGCTGGCTTTTGTAAACACAAACACCCTGGACCAGATTGTCAGTACACCAAGCCCAACCATGGGTGGAGCCATACTGGATCTGGTCCTCACTAACATGGGAGAGTGCTGCACACCCTCTAGTGTAATGCCAGACCACAAAATAGTCTCCTTTGAAGTAAAAATAAAACCTGGAACTCCAGCTAACCCTGGAATATTCAGAAATTACTCTAAAGCTAAACACCTGCTATTAAGTGAGAACCTTGCAAAATTCCGTGCCCTCATAAACCCTGAGAGCACTGCTGCCTATGCAGAACTGTTCACAGAAACTTTATACAAGCATGTTAATGGCTGCATAGAGGTGGCTGTACCCACCAGGAAGACGTACACAACTAACTCGAAAAAACAAGCCATCCTGGTGGAGTCACAAAAATAAATAGGTTGTATAACAGGATGAAGAAAATTATGGCAAAAATTAGGAGGTGCAGCACCCAGAAGGATAAAAGCACTCTCATCAAACTAAACCATCAAATTAGAGGACAAATAAAAACTTGTTTGTTTGTGTCTTTCGGCTTTTCCCGGTTAGGGGTCGCCACAGAGGAACTCTGGTCCGCTAATGATTGGCAGTTGATTATTTTACGTACCAGCTTGCCAGACCTGACCCACAACCTTCAATGAAGGTACACGCATTCACGCATGTCTCCACGCAGAAGACGCTCTAGCTGAGAATCAAACTGGACAGTGTCTTACTATGAGGCGACAACGCTACCGCAGCATTATTAAAGCCAAATTTGAAATAAATTTGACCTCCCAGGACAAGGATAACCACAGGGCATTCTTTAGCTATGGCACAGCCTCAAAAGCAATACACAAGTGTGTGCAGAGCTCATTGTAAATGGAGCCACCTATTGGGAGCCAGAAAGCATAGAAAACCTACTGGCTGACAAATTCAGCTCCAACTTTACCCCTCTCTTTCCCTCAACCTTCCCTCAGAAAATACCATCAAATATAACTTCCCCTGCTATCACTGGGAACAGGTCCTTAATGGTCTCTCTAAGGCTAAGAACACTGCATCAATGGGCCTAGACAATATCCCAGGATGCCTTCTAAATAGTATGAAACATGACCTATCAGGTCCTCTGGAATTGCTATTTAACTGTAGCTTTCAAATAGGCTTCATGCCTCATGAATGGAGAACAGCATCAGTCATCCCTCTGCAAAAAAGTGGGTCATCTACAGACAATGGAAACTACAGACCTATAAGTCTCACTAGTCTCATATGCAAGGCCATGGAAAGAATTACCACAGAAATGATCACTAATGGCATAGTAAATCTCCAGACACTGGACCCAGCCCAATTTGGTTTTGTCAAGGGCAGGTTATGCCTACTCAGCCTGGTGGACTTTTTCAAGAAGGTCACCAAAGCAATGGATGAGGGCAAAATGGTTCACACTGCCTTGACCTGGCAAAGGCATTTGACACAATACCCCACTCTGGCATTGTTGACAAACTCAGGAGGTAGGGTACAAACCCTTATGTCACCTGTTGGATAGCCAACTGGCTCACAGACAGGACCCAGGAAGTAAGAATTTGGGAGTCCACCTCTACAAAGAGGCCAGTCACAAGCAGAGTCCCTCAGGGATCAGTCCTGGGACTGCTCCTTTTTGGCATTTACTTCTCAGAAGTCAAGGCCAATATAAATGGCCTCTGGCTGACTATGTTTGCAGATGGTTGCAAATTAGGAGCTATCATTGAATCTCACACTGACACAAATGTTCTCCAGGAAGGGCTGACACAGACAAACAACAGGTGTCAGAGCCATGGACTAAAACTAAATACCAAGAAATGTATAACAGTATCCTTCGGGAAGTCATCCACCTCTGATAACTATCATATTGACAACATACCCATAAGAGTTGATCCAGTAGTCAGGGACTTGGGGACACACATAGACAGTAATCTAGCCTTTGACCATCACATTTCTACAGTACTGAGGAAATCATTCTATGTTGCACAACATATAAACAAAGGTATGGCATCTAGGTCCGAGGAAGTCACTATTCCACTGTATTCTGCATTCATCAGACCTATCATTGAGTACAATGCCCCCTTTGGTATGTAACTAACCAGGCATATCCAACAATTGGAACATCCACAGAGGTTCCTCATTAAAAGAATACAGGGAGTCTGAGTAAATAACGTCCTATGCAGACCATCTCAAGGCCCTATCCTTGCAGTCTGTCTCCTACAGGTTGTTGAGGGGAGATACATGCCTGGCATTCAAGGCATTGTCAGACCCCAATCTGATGGATCTTCTGCATATCTGCAAAACAAACAGAACCGGAATTACCCACTTTAAATACATAAACCTTGCCTGTGATATAAATAGGACCTGCTGGAGAGATGGGCATGTATTGCAGAGAACACTCTGTCTCTGAAACAGGCTCCCCATCTATGTGAAGCAGAGTTACTCCCTAACCCAATTCAAGTGTTACTTGGACAACTGGATAGGGAACAGGACATTCATCTCTGGTTTGGCACATATGTCTCTAATGGTTCATCTCCCAGGCGCCTGCTTGTAAGTGTTTCCAGTTTTGCCTACAGTGCTTAAAAAAATTGTTCTGCAGAAAGAGAAGTGGTGGGCTCGATGGCTGTGTTTTCATAAACAAATTCAGTCAGGAGGGCGTCTTCCAATGGCAACTGATTGAATCTGTTGTTGGTTGGTTGGCACTTTAAACAGTTGTCTGGAGACCTCTTTATGTATCTGTTTTTCTATTGATCTGATGTCTTTTGGCAAAACATCTGCACTACAAAGATCGGAGGAAGAGTGAGAGGAGCCTGGAACCACTTTTTTCAAATTTCCTTGGGACTGTAGGTCATTTAGAGCATGACAGGTCAGAGGGCTTGCCTTACATGTCCATATGGATTGTGAATCATTTCTGGCAATGATCTTAGCCCTCCCATTTTTTGCATATGACAGATTGTGAAGGTTGCAGTGTGGTATTCTTTGCTGCACAAATAGAGTGCTTGTGCTGGATTCTGAAAAAAGTGATCTGATAATTGAAGTTGTGGGGTACTGAAAACATGTAGACAGACCATTTTTTGTAGCATGAAGATCTAACCTCTGCAAACTCCTTCCTTTTGGCAATAATCAGATTGGAAAATTCTTGGATTAGCTTGACTTTCTGACCTTGCAGCAGAAATTGCCATTCTCCCTTAAATACATTGAGAAGGGGGTCCCTGTCTGCATCAATGAGCAGAAGAAAAATAATGTGCCTGGGTGATTTAGTCATCAATGAGCAAAAGAAAAATAATGTGCCTGGGCGATTTAGTAGGCAAGGAAGGTGGCCACAATGCTCTGTGGACTGTTAAACTGTGAAATCCAAACAGCACTGGGGAAGTACGTTTCTAGATATTTATGGACATCTTATTTTTCTTCTTTTTCTTTTGTCCCCTCTCTAAGATCAACTAGCCACATGTTGTTTTTCTGATGATGGGTTTCTAAATTATCTAATTAAGCTGCTAACATTTCCAGACTGGCCTTGCGGGTTGTAAACTTTGATGGTATCTCCTGGATAGTTGTGGCATTTAATGATATTGCTGACTGCAGTAAGTCTATTTTTGTGTATAGTGCTTTTACATCTTTCATGTTAGTGGCTGCAGTTTGTTTAATTTCTGCAGTACCTGCCAAGACTTTAGCAAGCATTCGGCCTTCAGAGTCCAGCTTGTGTTCATGGCTTCCTCCATTGCCAGGCAGAGCTGGATCAGTACACACAATCTGCTGCATGATTCTGAATGCTGAAGGAGGTAAACATGCAGACTTTTGTACAGACAATATCTTAGCTTTTAGGGAAAATATGTCGTTTTTTGATATTTAGAAAGTTGTGTTGGGTACTCGGGAGCTCCAAATTTGTACTGCCACCATATCTCACTCTAGCTGTACCACCCTCCTCCCGCTTTGAAGCAAAGTCTTTAAGATGCACATGTGAACATGCATACTAGTGTGCCTGTGCGCACATATGCAAACACACGCACATGCATAGACACAAACACACACACACACACACACACACACACACACACACACACACACACACACACACACACACACACACACACACACACACTGAACTAGATAAAGGTCAAATGGGGCCCTATACAGAGTAATGGATCAGGGCAACTCTCCTGCAGCCATTCCAGTGCCCTATTACTTGGCTGTCTCTCCTGAGCTACCATAAACATTGTTTAAATATATCAGTGTGCATACTACTTTTCTGTTTAGTTTTACATTGATAACAAAGGTTGGATTTAAAACCTTTATTTCAAATTTTATAGCACAAGCACTGGTGACCACTTGCTAAACAAAACAAAACAGTCTCACATTGAAAATCGACTTATTATGAACAATAGTAAACTCATCTTCCTTGAAACTCACATTTTATCGAAAATGCATTGAAACTCACATTCACTGAAAATGCATCTGGCCAATGGCTGATTATGTGTACATTTATATCCACAGACATTCCCCAAATCCTCTAATTATAGCTTCATTGTTGGCTATATCCTTCTCAGAATTCTGTCAAAAAGTTACTAACAATAATGATCAAAGTAACAATTTCAAATTTGTTTCACACAGTAACCAAAGTCAACATGACCAAATCACCTAGAGCCATATTTTACACCGTCAAGTGGCTAGCTTTGCCATGACATGCAGTCTGTGCTCCATGTTCTCCTGCTTTGAGTATACTACACACCATAGTAGATGACCAAAGCACTTGGTCTGTAGAACTTTTCCTCCTATAAGGCATTGTGTAGAGTCTGTGCTGCTACCCACAGCTCCACTCATTGGTGAGTCTGAGATGGAAACACTCAGAATGCTTTTCAGAGTTGGGAGGAACCCCACAGAAACACAGCGAGAACATGTAAACTGGCACTGGCCAGAGGTAGGCTCAAACCTTGTACCTTGTACATGAGAGGCAAAGATCTTCACCATTATGCCAAATGGTCGCTCAGTATCAGAAGAGCCCCCTTTTAGACCTATAGTGGCAGCTAGTGGGTCTAAGACCCACACACTAGCGGTTGTGGTGGATTTATGGGTCCAACCTTTAGTGGAGAATACACCACATCTGGTTAAAGACTCTTGAGATTTTTTGGGACAATTGAAGAATGATATCTGGAACAAAGATCTTATATTTCTTACGACAGATGTCAAGGATTTGTTTTCTATAATCCCGAAGGTGGAGGGATTAGAACTTTTTGAGGAAAACCTATTTTTATGTTCTGATTTATCCCAAGATCAAATTACCCTCATGTGTGAACTAATGGCTATGATCCTGGAAAATAATTTTGTGTTTTTTGAGGGAGAATTCTTCCAACAGGTACAAGGTATAGCAATGGGGGCAGCATGTGCCCCTGTTTATGCCAACACTGTGCTTCTTGGCTGGGAGAATAGATACCTGTTTTATTGACCCTGCTGGAATAATATATGACTTTACACCAGATTTTTGGATGACGTCTTTATCTTGGGGAAGGGTAGAGCTGAGGATATTCATGAATGTGTACAATATTTGGGCAATACTACCCAGTTTTTGGACTTTAGCTACAATTATGATAAATTTGGGATTAATTATTTGGATACCTTTGTCTCCCATTCAGATGATGGCTTTAAATCTAGCATCTACTGTAAGGATACCTTCTGTAATTCCTACCTACATTTTAATAGTAATCATCCAACAGTACAAAAAAAGAGTATTATTAAAGGGCAAGCCATTTGGATTGCTCGAATGACATCCCTTTTGGAGGATGTTAAAGTTGAATTAGACAAATTAGGTGAGATGTTTTATGAGAGAGGTTATCTGAAGAGGTTGGTAGATCAAATTTTGAAGGATGTGTATCAAATATGGGGGAAACAGTATAAGCCCTTATTAGGTATAGGGTTAGGTAAAGATAAACATGAATTTACAAACTAAGATTAAATATGGGAGAGCTTTTGTACTACAACATAATCATTTGTCAGGAGAAATCAAAAGATGTTAAAAAAGAATTGGAATATTTTCAGAGTTAACCCCGACATTTGCAAAAAGGTGGGTAAGGGACCAGTATTCATTAATAAAACGGGCCCCAATTTAAAAAAAATTACTGGAGGTTAAGATTAATCTGATGGAAGATTCCATTCATGGAACTAGACCATGTGGAACCTGTAACCAGTGTGGTTATACTAACAAACAAGCTGATATTATTTTTAACAATAGTCAGGAATAAGATAATATTTAAGAAGGGTAACTGTGCAACAAGTAAGGTGGTATATTTGGCCCTATGTGTAACATGCAGGTGTTTTTATCTGGGTAAAACCAAGCGTGCCCTAATAAATAGGATTTGCAAACATCTGAATGACATTAAGAACAAAAAACAGAACAGTGCTTTATATAAGCACTCTTTGGTGTGTAACGGCTTCATGACATTTGTATTTGGTATTTTGGAGGGCATCAAGCTTAACCCGAAGGGGGGTGATTGGAAGAATACCTTAAGGAAGAAGGAGACAGAGTGGCAATTTCGGCTGGCTGCTATGTTCCCCCAGGTTTAAATTATGCTATAAAATGTAAATACGATTTTAATAATAAATTATGGTACGCATATTTAAATACTTGAATCTCTAAAGGTGAATGGAGATGTTCTTTTAAATGGATTTATGTGATGTATAGCTTAATGCTTCCAAAAGTCTGTTGAGATTTTATGTTTTATATTTTTTACTGATTCCATAGTGGTTTGCACTAATGGGGTTCTTTTTTGAATATTTATAATTTTTTATTTATTTATGTTTTGTTTTCATTAATTATTTAGTTTAAGTTTTAACTGGAGCACTTACTGACACCATTGTGAAGGGTAGTGATTTGTTGGTTACGATCCTATCCTAAGGGGAGGAGGGGTATTTAAATTGTGCTTGCTTATGGCTTAATTGTATTCTGATGAAGTCCCAGGATGTAGGGACAAAAGCGCTTAATACTCTTTGTGATTAATAAAGGCAGGTTTCTTTTAGCTCTCGGATTGTGCATTTTTCTATTTTTTTATTTTTTTTTTATTTTTTAGTGTTTCTGGCTTCGCACTGCACCATTTCAGTGTTACCCAAAGTATTCCAACTTAATTCACACACACGGACACTACTCCTGCAAAGCCAGATTAAAGACTGTTTAAAATGACCAGATGATAAAACCATAATGTACTTTCTTCCCCAGAGAGCTCCACACTCCCAACAGCAGTTATAGACACTTTGTTGACTATTTACACCTATTATTGGTATTAAGAAATAAGTCCCATGACATTTATTGGTAACTTTAGAGGAATTACATGAAATTATATAATGATCACTAATATCATACTATAAGATCCAGCCATGACTAGCACAGTTTAAACAGATGAGTACTTATGACAGCATAACAAATATTAACCACCTAATAACATGTTACATAAATATGCACAATCCCTGCAGAAATGAAAGCCATCTGAATAATTCCACATTAAAGAGAACTATTACTAATGCAGAGATTGCTGCTGGCAAACAATTTTCTATTTTAATGCTTCACCTACAAATGATAGTGCCTGCTACCCTTGCAGAATGAATTGCCAATGTTACATTGAAAAATTGGTGTGCCTGGTGATATTGCAGAAACATTTCCCAAACTAAATCAGCTATGCAATAGGGAATGGCTGACAAACAATAACAACAGGTTCATAGTTAATAGGCATGCAGTCTTAGAGACCATTAACGAGATTGGGCCAATTTCCCAATTGCTCCAAAGCACTGTCTAGTTAAGTGACTTGTTCATTGTCACACAGTAGGTAAATGAAGGTGAAACTACTCAAGCCCAGCATCCTTGCTATAGGAAGCAACTCATTAACAAGTCATACCTTTAGTCCTTTGTTCTAATAGTGAGAGTAACAGTTTTTAACTAAATACTGAAATCACTTACAATCTGAACTTGTACAGAAGACTGTACCACAAAAATATGCAAGAATCACTACATAATGGATACTGAAGAGCAGATGGGTTCTGATCATCACTTCAAATAATGCAGACTATGTGACTTAACAAATGTCAACCCCTTTGAAGTTGCTAGAGGCTGCAAAGAAAGTACTGCAAAAATATATTAGTAAACTGTAACATGTTTAAACTTATAAATGCAAAAATGTTTAGACTATATTATACAATCCTGGCTTATTAATTAGTTAATTCATTACTAAGTGCAATGAATAAAGCAAAACAATTAAAGGCAATATAAACAGTGCAGAAGCTTTTGTTCAACAACCCACAAGTCATACAAAAATCAGAAATATTATTGCATACAATGTACTATTTTTTGAGCGAGCTTACATGCTTACAGGACACCTACATCTCATTCATGACCTCCCTGTGACTTCCCTGTCGTTAAGAATAGCGATCCCATCTGATATCACTCAGTATAGGTCTGACTGCTTGAGAAATGGCTAATAAGATTGTATTGTTGCAGAAGATACCTCCAGAGGTAACAGAGCCAGATCGTGGACAATAGAGGCCCTATACAGGGTAAGGAATCAGGCCTCTACCAGCCATATGAGTGTCTCATTACTTGGTTGTGTCTCCCCAATTACCATAAACACTGTTCAAACCTATAAGTATACATACTATTTATTTTTACTTTGACAATTATCACAGTGATTTAAATTTCATTTAAAACTTTTATTTTAAATTAAAAAAAAAAAGACTAACAGACATTTTCTAAACAAAACAGTCTCACATTAAATTTTACATCCCTGTCTTTTTTTCTTTCATCCTCTCTACTGCTCCCGCAACTAACCTATATCCGTAATCCTCTCCTATTAAGCTCCTTCCTTACCCACCTCATTATCTTACCTATCTACTCTTATCTTAACCTCTCCACTATTGGAACTTTTTCTACTTATATTTTCTTGATTATTTCTGTTTATAACCTTCCTATTTTCTGTTCCTGCTCTAGTGACCTAGTGACATCATACCTCATTAATGTCAATATATATATATATATATATATATATATATATATATATATATATATATATATATATGCACTATCATTGCCTTTGTATCTCCAGTTATTACGTGTCAACATGTCTTTGACTTATATAAAATAATATAACTAAAGTATATGAGTGAATGTCTTTACCATCTGCCTTAATACTACCTTCAAAGTAATGCTTAAAATGTTTAATTTTTTATTGTTGTTCATGGTAAATAGGTATTTTATGCAGTTCGTTTCTTTCTGGGCCTCCACTGAAAGTGAGACTTGTGTCTAGAATAACTTTCCCAGGAAAGACAAGGGAACACATAAATAATTAAATGTTGTTGTTGTTGTGTCTTTCGGCTTTTCCCGGTTAGGGGTCGCCACAGCAGAACTCCGGTCCACTAATGATTGGCAGTAGTTTTTTGCGTGCCGAGTTGCCAGCCCTGACGCACAGCCTTCAACGAAGGTATGCCCATTCACGCATGTCTCCACACAGAAGACGCTTTAGCTGAGAATCGAACAGGACAACGTCTTACTGTGAGGTGACAATGCTACCGCAGCACCACCACCGCCATATGATAAATAAATAATTAAATAAAGTAATAAAAACATACTTAACATGATAACCAGTAAACATCCCTTCCCTTGAAACTCACATTTCATAAAAATTCATCTTACCCGAAAATACAAGAGATGTGCTAAGATTAAAGCTCAAATAGCATATAGTGAAATGCTAACTAGAGTGTATGTAAAGGGTACATGAATTCATAAAACAAATATGTAAGAAATTTGATAATAGCCTGGAACCGCCTGCTGAACACAAATGTCCCTTTTAAGGAGTAGTAGCCCAGGAGTATTGCCTGGTGAAGTAACATGACAGAGTCACTCAGAAGGCAACTGAAGGCTGAGGGAATCAAACTGTGAATTACAAGAAGCAGCTCTTTAGCAGCTCATAACCTACACTAAGTACTATACAAATTGTTGTAGCACAAACAAACTGCATTTCACATATGTATGCCTGCAAAAAAAATTAAATTAAATGTTTGTGTAGTTAAAATACTATAATTAAACTCATAGACTTCAAGCTGTTCAGTTTATTCACAGCTGAATAATAAATACAATGCCAACATTTAACTGGACAAGGAAACCAAGAATCAAATTCGAAGAACGTGTTTACTGCAATCAACTTCTGTCCTTTACACCATAACTGCTCTGGTTCTTAGGTAGTTACTATGTTTGCAGTCCATGGTAGCACTAAGGAGCCTAGCCCAAGAATTCAGTTGTCACAAAGCACTGTCTGTTTAAGTGACTTGGCCAAGGATGGTATAAATATAAGACAAAATCAGATTTTTCTGCAAAACTGGAGACAAATAAGACAGTCTACTTTAAATCACTTAAAAAGTTAGCAGAACGACAGGTTTTGCATCAGCATGAATTCTATGAGCCACATAACTATTAAACTGTATGACATTGATCGATTGTAGTCCTCAATGATTTAAAAAAAGAAAGACGCTAATGGAGTTCTGGTAGCTGATGTGAAGGATTAAGATTTATGCTAAGGTACAGGGTTTGATTGTGAGTGACTCTGACTAAGCCACTTAATTAACAGTGTGCCCCCCCCACACACACACACACATATCTCAGGCTGCAAGCAACACTAACCTGTTGAGAAGATCACTGTAATGCTTCAAAAGCATCTCTGTCTGACTTTCAAATTGCACATGCTATCAGTGTCGCATGTGAACGATGTTGAGAGGGCAGGAAATTGGAAGATCAAAATATAGTGCACTGCATGGATGGATGCTAAAGGCATAAAATAGCAATGTGCGGTGAGTGGATGGATGTTGTTGTCAGGAAATATCAAAGGACTGGTTTTGAAAACCTCTTTTAAAGGAGCAATGGACTTAAAAAAAAACAAAACACTAATGTAGCATGACCTGGATGGGCCCTCCACCCCAGGCCACCTGAGCCCTAGGCAGCTGTTTATGCCTCTTTGTGCTGGTTATAACTTGTGACTGTACAAACACACACACACACACACACACACACACACACACACACACACACACACACACACACACTTATTTGTCAATAAGTGTGAACACACAACTCAGGATGAAAGAAAAGTGTCTCACAGAAGACACATGGTAGACATGGAATGAAGGCAGTAATGAAGAAATCAGTTGCAGTTACATGATAGAATAATGAGCTGAGAAATATCTCTATCAAAACGTTCAATGCTTTATTCCAGGGTAACAGAGCAGAACTATATCAGCAGCAGCAGCAGCAGCAGCAGCACTTAAGGCAGTGGGGCAGTGTGTAGGACTTACCCTTTAAGCACACATAAGAAAGTAGTATGTGTCTGTAGTTCTGGCAAAAGAAAATGCAACTTACATGGTTATGTTAATTCCCTATGTACTGCAGTAACATCTATACTACTTAATGTTAATTCCCTATGTACTACAGTAACATCTATACTACTTAATGTTAATTCCCTATGTACTGCAGTAACATCTATACTATTTAATGTTAATTCCATATGTACTACAGTAACATCTATACTACTTAATGTTAATTCCCTATGTACTGCAGTAACATCTATACTATTTAATGTCAATTCCGTATGCACTACTACTTAATGTTAATTCCCTATGTACTACAGTAACATCTATACTACTTAATGTTAATTCCCTATGTACTGCAGAAACATCTATACTATTTAATGTCAATTCCGCATGCACTACTACTTAATGTTAATTCCCTATGTACTACAGTAACATCTATACTATTTAATGTTAATTCCCTATGTACTGCAATAACATCTATACTACCTAATGTTAATTCCCTATGTACTACAGTAACATCTATACTACTTAGGGCAGGATTCACGAAGCCTCCATGTAAGAGTTATAACTCATACACGGAGGCTGCAGTTAAACGGAGTGATGTCAGCATGCTCTGCATATTCATGAGAGCATGCTGAATCACACCTAAGGCTAACACGGTCCATGTAAGACAGTAGGGGGCGTGTCCGTAGGCCAAGCCCTGTAAGCGGACACGCCCCCAGAAGAGTGAAAGTGCCCAAAGTAAACACCCACAACAGAGTCCATGGAAATGTGAATAAACACAACACATGCCCCCACAGACTACGAACATAAAATGTACAAATGAACATCTCATAATTTTTTTTAAATTGTAAAGATGTTTAACCATGAGTGCTCTTGTTTGCGCGGGTGTGCCCATAGCGCAGCTACAGTTAGCAGTCAGTGGGAAAGCATATAAGAACTAAATATGCAAAGTAAGCCAAGAAGCAATAGCGTAGCAGTAGAGATGTTGCCTGAAGAGCAGGCATTCATGGTTCGAGCCCCCACAACACCAATTTTTATTTTTAGCAAAATAAGCACGAAACAAGTCCCTGACAAATATGTACACATACAATCACATTTTATGTAAAATGTAATGAAATAGCCCATTTATATTGAAGAAATGTGAGGTAACAAAACAATAAAAAATGCCAGATGTGCCCATAGCTGAGCTACAGTTTAACAGGATGAGTGCATCTGCCCGTAGGTGAGCAGTGGTTTAACTGGTGCAAAATGAGTGCCCGTAGCTGAGCAGTGGTTTAACACGCTAAATCTATGTGCTCCTAACTGAGCTGAGCGTAATATGTGTGCTGATAGCCAAATGAGGCTTAAACCAGTGTACCCCGTTTGCGTGGAGCTGTGCACCACGCAAACAAGCCAACCGACGGGCAACGTTGAGCAAGCCGTATCAAAACTGCCTTTACACAGACACACCCCTCAGCTTGTCTAGACAGTCATAAAAAATAAAAAGTAGTGGCTAGGTTCGAACCCAGGATACTATACACCATAGTCAAGGTACTGAACCACTAAGCCATAACAGCAGTACCTATAAATGCAATAATAGCAGATATATAGGAATGAATACAAACTGGAGCATGACAATGCAGGTTTAGTGAAGTTGATACAATTCCAAAATGGCCAATCACAGATATGTGCGGGAAAAACGGACTATATAAGCCCCATAGGCGGGAATACACAGCATAAATGATTGTAGAACTGACTTGCAGCCAGAATGACAGGAGTAGGTGAGGGTAGTTGCTTTCGAGCACAGAGGTGGGGCGTTGAGGAGTCCAAGTACATGGTCTGGCTCCTAGTCCACAATCATGAGGCCCAACTCATGCAGGGCCAGGTCCTGTGGGGAGCATATAGAGCTGAGGCGTGGGACCGGTTGGCTCATGATCTCACCAGTGCCACAGGGATTCCAAGGACTGGTGAGCAGGTCCGTCACCACCATGCGGACCTGAAGAGATGCAAAGCAGGACCAATTGAACCTTTGGATCCAGGAGGCCCGGCAAATGCCCAACACCCCACTACTGAGTAAGTTACATTTAATTATGTATGTAAGAAATTAAACTAGCTGATATTATGGAGATGTGTATTCCAATATTACTTCATTTATATTACAGCTGCAGGTGTCCGTTCTGCGAACCGCAGAGCCTATGGCGATAGGCTGGTGTGGTTGCGCCACCAGGCAGGTCAGTAATCCACTACCAGTAACTGTAAAGAAATATAAAAGTATGACAGTCAGCAAAAGAGTGCAGTGTAGTCACTAAGTAATAAAATGTGCAAGTAACAGTGTGAAAGTGTTTGCAAGTATTGCTTGATTACAAAAGTGTGTTGCAGCCTGTAAGCCAAATAGAAAAATGAAAATATCTGACATAAATTCTGAAATAAAAATGCTCCGCCTGTAAGAAAATAGTACACAACCTGCAGAAGGCTGAAAAGTATAGCTGCAGAAGATGATGAAATCACATGTGTGAAATATATCCCTGTTGAAATACTGAAACATGACAGAAGTGAGACTGCTGGAAAGGATTGTAATAACTATAGGTAAAACATGTCAATAAAGCCTAGAAGTAAGTACCATCCTGAATAGTAAAATGAAAACAAGTGAGAGAGTGTGAGAAAGTGTCATGAATCCAGCAATACAGTAGTAATAACCCCTGAATAAAGTATACTGCAGTCAGTACAGAATGAAATGCATGTGAGAATCAAAACCAAACAGTGAAATCTATTCAAAGTGTTGCTGCATCTGGAATGTGTATCCCAAAATCTGGATATGTTGCTCTCAGTCTGCAATATGCAGATAGTATGATTGTCTGATATACCAAACATCCATACCTGTCTATAGCTATATAAAGCAAATGTAGCAGGATGATGTAGCTGAACAAAGCTAGATATGAATGTGTATGAAGAACAATAAAATGTATATTGATGTTGCAGTAACAATCCTATCACCAAGATGAAATAGTTATCATATAGGAAACTGTAGTTAGAACAGTAGTGTGTATATATGTGCAGCTATTAGAAATGTACAGCATATGTATTGGTATTCGAAGGTGTTAATATTATTTTCTTCACCCCACCCTATAACCACATATAACCCATTCCACGTGAAAATGGTATGTGCAATCACAATTAACACCCCTGGACATTTGTCCTGTTGGGTCATATATATTTGCATGTCCGTTGATGCATCTGCCCTGTTCATACATCCAAACCTGATGGCCTGTTGCCATCAATCAACCCTGCATGTTGTTGGACTGTGTATTGCCGTTCAAATTATGCATGTGTTATGCTCGCTGTTCAATGGTGTGAATATCTGGGTGTTTGGTTAATGGGAATACTAATGCATGCTGTTACAACTAATTGTGAATGGTATTATATGTCACTAACCCAAACTGTCATGACATAATGCAAAACATAGGACGACAGGGAAGGCGGGTTCCAGTGGACCCACCTCTCCCACCTCAGCTGGCGAGTGCACCTGGCACTAGTGCCCAGTCTGGACCCTCCTCCGGTGGTCCTGTGCCACCTGCAGGTGGAGGCACTGCAGGGGATGGGGCTCGCCCCCCCTCTGCAAGTATGGCCGGAGGAGAAAGACCACTCACCCTCCGTAGCATCCGGAGTGTCATGCGTAGGGAGATTCGGGACTCTGTTCTCGAGCCCCTATGCCAGCTTGAGGCACAGGTGGCACAACTTACGGGCATGCCTGTTGCCCGGCCTACACAGCCCCCAGCACAGCCCTGTCCTGGGCAGTGAAGGAACAGTGGCAACTGCCTATGGGTGGGGATATCAGTTCCACTGTTGCCATCTGTGGGCTCATGGGCTCAGGATATCCAAACCTCCGTCCCCGTCAATTGTGTAACCCCCCCCACACGTGTCATACACCACCCCTGTATGCGTCTTGTTTGTCTTGTCTGTTTACCTACCCAACCTACCTCCCCAGCTGTACCGACTTCCTTCACCTGACATACCACTCTCACCTGAAAAAAAAAAAAAAAAAGGGCACTCTGTACCCACAAACAAATTACGCCCCATACATAGCTGCCCATTCCGCACACATGTCTGCTGGACATGGAAACTATCAATTACAATTGGCTGTACAACAAGTATTATTGTTGTCCTCACACCTCTCTCAGGGGTGGAAGGTTTCAAATGTCACACCAAATTACATACATATGCACAGCTGTTGCTGATGAAGAAATGGGCAGCTATGGGCCTTACCTACATACCTCCTGCAAATCCCAAGCTTGTTTCCCTACTGTCTTACCCTCTTTGTGACCCCTTTTTCACCACTTTCCTGTCTCCCCATTTTCATTTCTTTCAAAGAAAATAGCGTGGATGTGCGCCAGAGTAAGCACTGTTAAGCGGTTGTAAGCGGGTGTGCGCATGTGTGCGTGGAGCTAACCACCAGTGCGCATGCATGAGCTCCGCGCAAACCAGCGCAAACCCGGTTACAACTGCTTAAAAGTGCCTTAGTCACTTTGATTGACAGGTCCTGTAGTCAGTTCAAAAGCAAAATAAAATCCCACTGTCGGTCCCGAACCCAGGACCTTGGAAACAGTAGTCTGTATGACCTACCACTAAGCCATGACTCTTATACAAGAACATTGTGCTAAAATAAATATAACATGTAATAGTAGGGATGAATGTAAAGGGAATATAGGATGTGTAGTAATCAAAGCATGTCATTTAGAATTACTGTCAAAACTACTGGATTCCCATAATAGTAGTGTGTGAACAGAAACAGCCATGCTAGTTGGTAGCTTGTAGGTAATAATGTCAGTTAATGTACATATATAAATGTATGTATATGTACATATATATATATATATATATATATATATATATATATAAATATATATCTATATATAGTTGTAGGTGTCATTGTGCATACACACTTACTACAGGGAACAGGAGAGAGGAATGGAGAAATGTGAATCTACAACACAGCCTGAATCATGAGAGAGATACTAACCTTTACACTCACAGAACAGTGTCCACAGCATACCAGCATGGTCCCCTCCCTTACAATCTGAAAGGGCAACGCCTATCTCACATACCCTTTTATAGCACTGTCCTGAAATCACAGTGAGAACTGCAATCAGTACACAACTGGCTGTATGCAATTAGCAAATGCTGGCTTACAATTGGTGCAGAGGCCATCACATGGACCTATGCAGATACCTACAAAAGCATCCTGTACTAACACTCCACACATGCAATACATTCATTGCACTGTCTGGAAGTAGACAGAGGGAGAGAGACAAACCGAGACAGAGAAAAAAAAAACACGCTACACACTGTGACTCTAAGCTGTCAGCAGTGACAGTAGCAGCAGGAAGCAGAAGCAGTGGTAACGCAACCAGCTGCGACAAACACAGGTAATGCAAAGTAGCAGGTTAATAGTGTGCATACTGTGAACCCTCCAAATGTGTCATAGGTCTGTATCTATAGGTATGTCCATGTGATATGTTGTGTGTACGTAGTTCCACCAAAAGGGGATGACTATACATTACATGTCAATCAGTGTTAGGCCATGATCCTGGCAGCAGTTGTCTGTGCGTTGCCCTCAGCAATGGCTGTAGTGACTGCTTTGAAAGGTCAGCCAGGTTCAAAAGGCAGGATCAGCCCATCACAAAGGCAAACTGGCTGGGAACAAGTGTCTGCAGGCACCTGATATCACTGCATATGCATCCCATACTGAATAATTCCATAGCTTAGCAGACCAGGCCGGTTATGCATATGATGTGGTAGTTCCCAGGGTCAGTCGAGGTGCCTCCTTAGTGGTGTGGGACCACTGTTTCTGTATGCCAGTGTCCAGGTACATATCCTGTAGTACGGCCAAGATAAATTATCAGTCTTATATGCTGTTGTATGTCCTCTTGGAGTGCAGGTAGCACACATCCAGGGATACCATGAGGTCACAGTGATGCTGTGTGTTCTGCTTTGCTGAGGGCGGCCCTCACCTGGACATGTGAGATGATAGGGAGGTTACATACAGCTATGATAAGTATTTCAACTGGTGGGGGAGAAGGAGGGGGGATACGTACACCGAACCTGTCTGCAAGAATGTTGCCAATATCTGTGTGTTTGGTGAATGTTAAGTAGGTGTGTATTAACACAGAGCATATCTGAGGCATTTGGTCCATATGTGTTACATAACTGAAGAAGGCCTTGTGGTTATCCATAGTGTTTGTGGCCATTTCCCTCCCAGAGTAGGCCGTGGCCATTGTTATGAGAGACCGTAGCGTAGTACCAGTGCTGACCACAGATGCCTTCCCTTAATGTGAATCTGCTCTGTCCTGCAGTAGCCTCCTGCTATTGTTATACAATCTGCCTCTGTCTGAGGTCCACCGGACAGGATGCCTAACCTTTGTGCATAGGGTCTGGGTTAGAAATGTGTGTGCAAGTTCCATGCAATCTGTGGCATGTCCGTGGTAAGCATTTGCAAAGGGGTCAGCAGTGTGGGTTGTGGCTTCCACTGGCCCAGTGTGCTGCATGGATACCATCTCAGTCCTAATAAGGGAATAACTGTCTAATCACATACATATCAAAGCAGTCTACTGTGCTGGTGGTGGTGGTGGGATATGTATATCCAGTCCGAGTAACTTGTGTCCACATCACACTAGTGGATGGCATCCCACATACAGTACCTTGGGATGAACCCCCAGAGTGAGGTTGTGCATTGGACCTGTCAGTGTGTGCTGACCGATGGGGCATGCTACTATGTTGTGTGGAATGTGGCAGGTATTGTTGCACAGGTGTTGGCTGAGCACTGATATCTGGCCATGTACTTGTGTATCCACCACGACACACACACATGCAACATATGGGAGTAGTAGTATATCACTACACATGAGTATCATGTATAGTATGTGTGCCATATATTGCTGACATAGTCTGATGATATCCTGTTTGTGTTCTCTTCCAGGGAGATGGCGCATCAGCGTAATCCTGCCTACTCTGCAGCGGAAGATGAGGAGATACACCAGAGCCTGGTGTGGGAGTATGACATCCTGTTTTCCCGCACCAGTCAGAATCAGCAGGAGAGGGCTGCACTGTGGCAAGACCTTATCCGTAGGGTAAATGATACTGGCACACATAATAGGACATATGAGCAGGTACAACATCACTGCAGTGATTTAATCAAAAGTGTCCGTCAGCGTGCGTCAGATATCCACAGGCAACAGGTTGCCACAGGAGGTGGGGTGGCCACACATCCCCCCCTCACCAGACTGGAGGGGCTACTCCTAAGTGTTGTGGCTCCAGCCCCGGAACAGCAACAGCAGTACACCTGCATCATTATGGAGGCTGGATCCACACAGCAGCACGACATGGAGCGCGCAGGTAATATGCCATATGTGCACTTGACTGTTCTGTACACTGTTAGTTTATGCATGTGTAAGGTGTGTCCGTGGTATGTATCTGTCATCATAGTATGTAATTGTGCATGTGTGATACTGGCAATATCAGCAGCTGACGTGTGAAAGGCAATTGGTTTACTACTGCACTGTATTATATGCAGTATCAATGGAACAGTTGTGCCCACTGCCATTAATCTCATCATTTCTGCAGGTCCCTCCGGGGTTACAGCAAGGCAGGCCATCCATGCTGGTGAGTGTGTTTAACAATACCTATAATAGTCCTGATAGTGCTAGTAACACTAGTGTAACTCAGTAGTGCTCTGTGTGTATACTGCGGGGTGTGCATGTGTGCATGTGTGCAGGTGTGCCTGTGCCCATGTGTGCATGTGTGCATGTGTGCAGGTGTGCCTGTGTCCACGTATGCATGTGTGCATGTGTGCATGTGTGCCTGTGTCCACGTGTGCATGTGTGCATGTGTGCCTGTGTCCACGTGTGCATGTGTGCATGTGTACACGTGACCACGTGTGCATGTGTGCATGAGTGCATGTGTCCATGTGTGCATGTGACCACTTGTGCATGTGTGCATGTGTGCATGTGTCCATGTGTGCATGTGTCCACATGTGCATGTGCCCACATGTGCATGTCTGCATGTGTGCATGTGTGCCTGTGTGCATGTGTGCATGTGTGCATGTGCGCCTGTGTGCATGTGTCCACGTGTGCATGTCTGCATGTGTGCCTGTGTCCATGTGTGCATGTGTGCCTGTGTCCATGTGTGCATGTGTGCATGTGTGCATGTGTCCATGTGTGCATGTGTGCATAAGTGCATCACTGGTAACAATGTGTGGAGACTGTAAACTGTGTTTCCTGTCTTCCTCCCACAGGTTCTGGTGCTGCTCTGGTGTCCTGCAGCAGGGAACCTGAATCTGCTGCCACAGGTACTGGTAATGATGGTATTTGTGTAATGGTACAGGAAGGTGTGTCAGGGTCCGCCATTGGTCAGCCAATTGACAGTACACAGCTGTCAACCCCATCATTGCGCACAGTCATCCTGCCAGTACATCCTTTGTCACCATTGTCCCTAGGTGATGGACAGGATACAGTGGGCATTGACCAGGGTAATGTGGTACCTGTGGCACATGCGTCCCCACACAGCAGCCATGGGCAGGGTCCTGCGATGGTACCACACTGACAGTTGCCCATGGGTTCTCGTGGGAGCATCCATGGGCATACTGCCTCTGGCAGACATGCCCAAAGAGGTCTGTCAACCTCAGCTATGTTTCGGGCTGTCACGCAGGCACAGTCGCGTATGGAAAGGTACACCAGACAGGGTCTGAGGGAGCTGAGAGCATGTCGCACAGCCATGACTGACAGTATGCGTGACATTGCGGATGCTATCTGTAATTTCACCGATGTCATAAACAGACGTTGTGGGGACATATTACAGCAGTTCCACAACCAAATGTCCATGAGCCAGGGCAATGGTGGGCATTTGCGGCATCAACGTGGCCGTATGCCAGCAACAGCAGCAGCTGGCAGTCGGCGCGGACGACAACAGGCCCGCGCACGCCCCCATAGTGCCAGCAGGAGCCCCAGCAATGCTGGGTCTGTGCTGTCATCAGAACGCCCCAGGAGACCACATGCATGTGGCTCTGGACAGTCCCAACAGGGACCTGTGTCCAGTCAACACACTCCCGCTTCTGATGACAGTACCCAGTCTGGCTTAGTACTGGATACGGTCCGTAGCACCCCTGCCAGGCACAGGTACCATGTCCGTGCCCACAGACACTGATCTGTATGACCTGCCAGGTGCAGTCTGTGGCTGTCCACAAACCCCTGTATATGGCAGCCATGAGGTGGAACTGTGTGCGTGCATACACACATGCGAAATGTTAACACCTAGGGCGACCACATACATGCACACACTGCACCAACACTGCCCCACCCTGTACTGCTGCCCTCACCAACACACATGCACACACATGTCAATTGGTGGTATCAGTGGCTGACTCAGGCATACCTAATTCACACCCTGTGCATATGATGACACTGTGCCACCTCCTGCAATCTCCAACATCATTGCGGGAACAGGTAAACACGTTGCTGATGCACAGGGTGACTACATAGAAGTGTATTAGTAGTATCATGTTGGTAACAGTACAGTGTGCTGATATGACTGTGTGTATATCCCAGCATGCCTGATGCAGTAACCGTATGAATGTCCTGAATTGTCATCTGCACCCATAGTACGTACCAAAGTGTAACAGCTGCACATAATTGCATGCCGGTGGTAAGGATGTCAACAGATAGCCACATACATGGGTAGCACAGGGGGGAAGCTAACGCAAGTAGTGATATGCAATGGTGGACATGTATAGTAATGGTGTCAAGTTGCCCACAACGACTATGCAATGTGGATGTTTGCGCATGTTGATACGTGTGCAGTACCAATGTAATCCAAATCACAATTAACTATGACATAATATCAGTTCTACCATGGGCATCTGTGCTGTGTATTCCTGGGTACATGTTGATAGTGCCTACATATTTGCATTGTTACTTACTGTTATTGTTACCCCTTCTTTGTTGTACAATGCACTACTTCCAGCCCTGCTTACTGTAGCTTTGTTTGCATGCATGTTCGCTTGGGGTTCCCTGGAACACTGCTTACACCTGCAATGCAGAGTTACAGTGCTTCTGTAGACTCCTAGTGACATCTGCATAGCGTACGATATGTATGTCAAGTTTACACATGACAGAACGTCACTGTCTGTCCTGTACGCATGTACGTTGCCTGTGACACATTGCACATGTCTTACCTGGCATTTACCCACGTGTGCAGTCATATATGCCAATGCTATGAAACAGTAGCAGTACACCCACACATACACACCTTCAGTATGTTGTTCCCCATTGGCCCTATGTGTTGGTACTCACCATGGCAATCACACTACTAGGGTAGCATGTGCAAAGGTAACCTGTGAATCACCTCTATGGTCCAGTTGTGGTTTATGTGAGTCATGTGGCAATGTCACAGCTGCCACATGTATGCAGTCAGCCATCACCCTTGGCCAGGAACGTACAACACATGTGTGGGATGCCACCACACAGCCAATCTGGGGACTGAGCTCTCTGAACCCAGTAATGCCATACCCTGTCAGGTGGCATGTCATATATACTACATCCTGGACAACCTTTAACCCCAATCCCTGCTGCTACTATTGATAAAACCCCTGAAAATGTTTCTGATAGTTTTAACCAATTCTTTACTGAGACAATTCAAGCCCTAGCTAGCCAACTACCTCCTAGCTCCCCTGGTCCTGAAAGTAGCACCCCTAGAAACCTACTTGTGTTCAGCTTCCAACCAGTCGCCACTTCACTTATCCGTACCTTGATCGAAAAATTAAAACCCACTACACTTTCTGCTGCTCAACTCCCTGCTGAGTACCTACAAAAATCAGCTGATGCTATTCCTTACCCCGTCTCAAAACTAATCAATTGAACCATAGTAGAAGCTAAAATTCCCACCATCTGGAAAATATCCTATGTAATCCCACTTCACGAAGGAGGCAGCTCTACTGAATTCTCCAATTATAGGCCAATAGCTATACTCTCTCCACTTGCAAAGATTATGGAAAAATGTATTCATAGACAATTCATGCACCACCTAATCCAAAATCGCCTTATGGCAGACACTCAGCATGGCTTCCGTCCTCATCACAGCACTACTTCAGCCCTCCTAGCCTTTACTAACACCATAAACCATAATCGCAACAATAATTATATATCCTCAGCCCTCTTTTTGGATCTTTCCAAGGCATACGATATGGTTGATCACCAATTTGTAATCCACACCCTGCAAACATTCTGTCTAGATACTGGAGCCCTCCAATGGTTTCAATCCTACCTGAATGGTCAGCAGGCTGGCCTCTGGCAGAACAAACTCTCTAACCTTCTACCTAACACCCTCAGAGTACCACAAGGCTCTATACTAGGGCCCCTGCTGTTCTCCATCTTCATTAACGACCTTTATACTGTCATCCCAAAAGTCAGCTGTATCCAATATGCTGATGACTCTACTCTGATTTGCTCAGCCACATCTCCAGTAGAGTTATGTTCAGCTACCCAGACCACCTTTAATACAATAGAAAACTGGCTTTCTGAACATTGTCTGATCCTAAATCCCAAAAAAACTAAAATGCTGTTATTTTCACCAACACGTAGGTCTACCGCTTTCACCTTTACCATAAAATCAAATGATGGCACAATAATCTCCCCTGACCCATCTACTAAACTATTAGGTATCATCATAGACAATAATCTCAAATGTGACCTACATGTTAACCAAACTATCAAAACCATCAATAAAAAACTAGGGTCACTTTACAGAATAAAAGCCTTCCTAACCCCTCCAGCTAAAATTGCCATAGCTCCTTCACACCTCCTTTCAACCCTTCTGTATGCATCCCTCTACTCGACTTTGAACAAGACTGTCCTTAACAAACTCTCAATTTGCTACAACCACATTGCCAGTTTTGCCACTGGGCTGCCTTTTAGGACACATCATTGCATCAATCTAAATCAGCTTGGTTGGCTTGAACTACCTAGCCTAATCCAGTATAACCAACTGATTATGGCCTATAAAATCCTCTATAATCCGGACAATACTCTTGCACTTAAAAATATTATCACCCCCTATAACAATCCTAGACCGCTTCGATCCTCTAACAAACTATTAATTCAGACTAGCAAAATTAATAACACAGCCGGTGATTCTCTCTTTGCAAACTCTGTAAGTAGATCCTGGAACTCACTTCCAGCTGATATTACCTTACTTTCCACCTTAGGTCAATTTAAAACTAGACTCAAACAACATTTGTCACTTAACTGGCTATGTCAATGTATCAAGCCTGGCTAACTCGAATGTGTAAAAATCTGTTAACCAGTTTACTGTGTAATTTAATTTAATCCTGACTTGTGCTCAGGACTAACTTTAACCTGTGGAACTTGTTTAACTTGCTTACTTATGTAATCTCTGTAAATAATCTGTGTGTAATATGTAATGCTGGTATTATGTAATGCTGTATCTGCTTACCCTTGGAGCTTTTCTCCCCGGGCCTCCGCTGAAAATGGACATGCATCCAGTCGGACTATCCCGGTCAACAAATGTAAGATAAATAAATAAATAAATAAAAAATATTACAGTGACTACAATACAAGTCAGACATTGACACGCACTGACAGCATGCTGAACACACTGGGGCATACGTGGGGACTCAGAATAGCATCCTGCCTGAGCATCACACACCTCCGCAGCTGGCACACAGGCATATGTTCCGTGGGAACAGAGCACATGCCACACATGGCATACACATCCCATGTGCCACACACTCACAGCCTGTAGGGCTACACAACACACCTGCTACAGACGTGTCAGGTACCTGTCTTGGGTGCTGCACTGGGGTCCCGCTCAACAGGCTGTATCTGGTGAAGGTCACAGTGATATGCCTCAGGGGCACTATGGTCCACCACAGAACACATGCATACAGGTCAGTCAGAGGCATGGACACATATGACTCACTCATTGACCATGCCACTATGGTTGACCTGAGACATACCTCCCTGGACTACATGATAGGGAACATAGAATGGATCTCTCAGCATGTGGCACAGGCCAGTATGAGCCTGATCTTGGTTGCCAACATACCCTCACCAGGTATGCTACCACTATATGTAGGAAGGGTGTTGTATGTCTACATTCTGCTCAGTCTCCAATGTCATTCATAGGGTATCCGCTGGCTGTCAACGTGTGCTTACATGCTAGGAAGCCACAATGATGTGCAAGGGTCATCTTGCACGTGACACCCATGGCCCGATGTATATTGGCAAAGCTCCTTGATACACACATACTGCCTTATGCTGCAGGACACGGTTTACATAGCCACCTCCACGGGTATCACACAGGTTAGGACACTAACAGTGCTGCTACACAACAACAGCAGTGTACACCACAAGATGCATGCACTGGACACTGTCCTCAGCACGGTGAACTGCAATGTCTGTGCAGTACCAGAGTCCTGATTCATGGCTCACAGGTGTTACCCATCACTGACAGGTTATGCCCCATACCATGCCTGTCGTCCCCTACACATGTAACACACATGGACAGGGGGGTGGTATCCCAAGGCACCACAGATACACACACCTCCAGGTTGTTGGCACAGCACAAAGCATCAGGGCCTAATCATGTGCAGCTAACAGTGTGTCGGACTGCCATCTGGTTCATAGCCTGGCACACACAACCCTCCCATACACAGGAAGACCACCTATCCTCCATAACAACACTGGCAATATGACAGTTTCAAGAACTGTCTTTTTATGGCTGGACTGCATCCAGCCAAACATTGTGCGTGAGCATTACTGTAGCTACAACACACTAGTTGAAGGGTTCACAGCATGTGGTCACTGAACTGCAGTGGAATGACATGTTACCACTCCCACAACAGGTGGGAACATGCAGCACCTGTACATCGACTACATGTAGACTATATGGCCCAGACCAGATGTGTTTCCCCTGCTGTAGGTATTTTACCATATACACCCACACTGTATAGACACATACCACGTGCGGCCCCTGCACAGTAAGACACAGTCATATTGGTATACATTGCAAATACCATTTATCCACTCGAGGCATGTGTCAGACATGGTAACTACTGCAGGTCACAGGTATTTATGTGTATGTGTCATACACATACATCATGTGTGCAATGCTATTGCTGGTTTAGGCAATGGCATGCATTGTTATGTACAAAGACCCACACAAGGTCATAATGTGTGACACAACCACACGTGGCAGTTGTGGGTTACCAAAACATACCTATCTGTACTCTGACAATGGTAATAGACACAGTAGCAGAGCGCACTATTGGCATTACTGGCCAACTAGCCCTGTTTGGCTGTGCTGATATTGTGGTGACATCCCCTGTGTTTACTGGGGGAATATGCAGCATCTGGTGTATTGTAGTATTTGCCAAAAGGATCTGTTCTCTCACACTTGCATTTACACACACCCTACTACCCCCACACACACACACACACTTGCAGGATTCATACCCCTACCTAAGTCACGACACGTGAGAGAGACGCATTAGCAAAGCGCACTATTCGGATTACGAGATAGTGCCTCTTCTCTGGCTGTACTTATAGGGTGCTGACATCATCAGTATTTTGAAAGGGTAATGTGCATCAGGTAGTGTGATCTCCTGATTGCCAAAACTAACATGTTTTTCATACGGAAATGCACACACACAAACTCCCCACATCCAAACACACACACACTTGCAGGTTTCAAACCATTACCTAAATATGCTATGGCACTTGAAAGTGACGCTGTAGCAGGTTGCGCTATTCTGAGTACTGGCAGATGTCTCTTCTCCAGCTGTATGTATAGGGTGCTGTCATCATCACTGTTTGGAAAGGGGAATGTGCATCCTGTCGTGTGTTCTCCTAGTTGCCAAAAGGTATATTTCCTTCATACAGACTTGCACACACACTAGCCCCCTCCACACACACTAAGCATTTGCAGGATTCAAACCCCTACTTAACTATGTTATGACACTTAAGATGGACGCATTAGCAGAGTGCACTATTCACATTACTGGCAGGCGTCTCTTCTCCTGCTGTACTTATAGGGTGCTGACATCATCTGTGTTTAGAAAGGGGAATGTGCATCCTGTAGTGTGTTCTCCCAGTTGCCAAAAGGGACATTTCCCTCACACAAAATTGCACACACACTAAACCCCCCTCATCCAAACACACACACTTGCCATTTGCAGGATTTAAACCACTACTTAACGATGTTATGACACTCAAGACGGATGCATTAGCAGAGCGCGCTATTCGCATTACTGGGAGGCTTCTTTTCTCCTGCTGTACTTATAGGGTGCTGACATCATCTGTGTTTAGAAAGGGGAATGTGCATCCTGTAGTGTGTTCTCCCAGTTGCCAAAAGGGACATTTCCCTCACACACACACTAACCCCCCTCATCCAAACATACACACTTGCTGGATTCAAACCACTACCTAACTATGTTATGACACTCGAGTCGGACGCATTAGCAGAGCACGATATTCGCATTACTGAGAGGCTTCCCTTCTCCTGCTGTACTTATAGGGTGCTGACATCATCCGTGTTTAGAAAGGGGAATGTGCATCCTGTAGTGTGTTCTCCTAGTTGGCAAAAGGGATACTTCTTTCATATAGTCTTGAACACACACTAACCCCCTCCACACACAATGAGCATGTATAGGATTCAAACCCCTACCTAACTATGTTATGACACTCGAGACGGATGCATTAGCAGAGCGCGCTATTCGCATTACTGGGAGGATTCCCTTCTCCTGCTGCACTTATAGGGTGCTGACATCATCAGTGTTTAGAAAGGGGAATGTGCATCCTGTAGTGTGTTCTCCTAGTTGGCAAAAGGGATACTTCTTTCATACAGTCTTGAACACACACTAACCCCCTCCACACACACTGAGCATATACAGGATTCATACCCCTACCTAACTATGTTATAGCACTCGAGATGGACTCATTATCAGAGCACGCTATTCGCATTACTGGGAGAATTCCCTTCTCCTGCTGCACTTATAGGGTGCTGACATCATCAGTGTTTAGAAAGGGGAATGTGCATCCTGTAGTGTGTTTTCCCAGTTGCCAAAAGGGACATTTTCCCCTCACCCACACCCAGAGCATTTGCAGGATTCAAACCCCTACCTAACTATATTATGACACTTGAGGGAGACGCATTAGCAGAGCACACTATCCGAATTACTGGGTATCTGTTCTGCACCTGCAGTATTTATAGGGTGCTGACATCTTTATTTCTACAGAGGTATGTACATGTAGTACTACCTGTCAGGTGGGGGATAGCATATATATGCATTTGCAGCCACCTACGTCAGGGTCAGATATGCACATCGCACTGGCAGGTTATGTTCTATACCATGCTTTGTGACCACAGGACCTGTAACACACAACACAACCAGTCCAGACCACCACACCCACATCCAGGACACACACTTAGCTTCCCTGGGAACAGTGCCGGGATATGCAGGTGTTCACATACACCATTCCAGTTGTTAACATCAGGTATAGGCATATTGTGTGTGAGAACTACTCAGGCCTCTACCACTTTACCCTACAGCCACTACAATTTGTGGGTCCATGTGCTATGGCAGAACCACACACCACAGCCACATGGGGGAATACATATTGCACCTGTCCATCTGCAACGTGGGTACTCACTGTTCCACACCAGAGGTAGACCACCATTGTTGATATCTGACCATACCCACCTTTCCCTGGACATCCATATCCCATCTCCACCCCCAGGCAAGGTTGTCACTGCACACAAACTGTATTTAGCACAAGCAGACTCTACACTTGTGAAGACTGGGGTGGACGACTTCAGAGGACCCATGCTGGGGGACTATACTGGCCACTCAGCATAATCCTTGACAATTGCATTCTATGAGCATGTGTATGGTTTGCATTGATCATGCTATCCCACATATATCCATGACTGCTCCACAACAAGACACCTGTCAGCTGTACACCAGCCATATATGCGCCGTACAACAGACAGAGTGAGCTAATACATTGCAGAGCTGTAGCCCACAGAGGGAGGACATCTGTGAACAGTTCCAGCATGGCACTTCATTCACACATAATCATTACAACACAGTGTTGACAGTGGAATCATCCAGAGAAAGCAAATAGGGCTCCCCTCAGTCTGTTATTGACGGACACCTACTGTCAGAGATCCTCAGCAACCCTCTCCCAGCACACACTGACAACATGGCTGTGGCTTAGCACATTCAATCCCTGGGACCTCCACGGTGCCCCTGCTTGACAGAGGCACAGCTCACTAGCCTCACATGTTGCCTTCTGTGACCTACTTTACAGTGGCACAGTAGCCTGTTGTCCTGGGGATGCAGATGCCAAGCACACTCTGGCTGAGCTGTCATTCCCTAGGGCAACAAGCCTAGTATTGACCTCTACACCCATATGTTCAATTGTCGGATGCACAATATTTGTTGTGCTGTTCTACTGTTTGCAGGTCTGTATTGCCATAGCATTCCCTGTTCCTATGACCAACTTGTGTATCTGTGGAAGATGTTTGCATATGACGGCGATCCACTATATCACTTATGTCTCTGTAGTCATTTACTGTGTGCACTGGGCAGATTGCTGTGTTGTGGTTGGTTCCTGGACTGACACGCATAAATACCAGATATGTGTGGCCAACTGCTAAACGAAGATATGGCCTAAGTGTGTGAGCATGCCCAGTTCAGCCTTTCCATGGCATGTTGTCTGACATATGCCTCATTTATCAAAGTGTGCGAGCATGCCCAGTGTGAGCTTTCCATATGTTGCACTCTGAAGTCCACCACATATTTGGGTGTGTGTGAACTTCAACAATATCTCACGTTTATGGTTGTGTGTTGGGTGTCATGTTGTGTACTAACTGGCCAACTGCTTCGTGTCTGCCACAACAGGAATTATACTGTGCCTGCAGGGATTGCATGGGATACTTTGCAGACAGTTCTCAACATACTTTCATAATGACCTAACACTGTAGTACCGTATAGTGTACTGGTTCAGTACTTTCACTGTGGTGGACAGTATCCTGGGCTTTAGTCCTATGACTGCTTGACATCTTCATAGTGAGCACAACAGACTGTGTAGGGGCCAGTTGTGCACATATGACCATGTTGCATTATGTTCAGATATGGACTACCTACACCAGGCTTGTCCAGCATAGCTTGTGTATTCCACAACATGGGTGGACATTGGCAAACACTAGCGATGTTCCCTAGGCCATTTCTGATGCTAGTCACAGGGTGTGTTTGTCCTTCGACACACATTGTAACTGGAGTTTGCCATGACATATGTCATGGTTAGTATACTGTGCCTCCGTCTACCTCTAACATAACAGTGATACCCAGGGTTAGCCTACCATCTCCCATCCACTCATCAGGATTCCTCTTGAGGGGTGTCGATATGTGACTCTCTGGCTGACCTGTACCAGGAGTTTACTGAAGAGTGGGGCTGCCTTCTGTGTTATGGATCATTCTGTACAGCTTGTCCTATGTATGTCAGTGCTGGGGATCAGGTCTCTCATGTGCATAGCTCACTGCCATTCAGATTGTACAAGGTGCAGCATGTTCATTGATTCCAGGTTGGACATGGCTTCATACATCAGGCACAGCTTGCCTGTAGCTGGGCAGTATGGCGGTGTGTGGGGCTGCAGTTTGTTTACTCAGGCAACACATGGCATCTGTTCATGCTCTTTGCTACTCCTGGTGGTGTACTGTTGTGGCCTTTACAGTTGATGGAGGTGTCTGCTGTGGTATATCCCACAGGGGCTATTGTAGTCAATTGTGATGCTGATGGAGGATGACTGCAGAGCCACAGTGAGTTCCCCTTATCTACATCTGCCAACCTTCATGTTTGGGTGGGCATATAGTATATGTTTCTGCGAACACTACAGCCACATGTTTGTCCAGTGCAGGATATCTATCACCTTTTGTACCCAGGTCTCACATTACATGTTAGGTACATCATGGGTTAACACCTGTGTGGTAATTTGTGGGCACTTACTGTATATCCACGGTGGTTGTCTATACACAGTTCTGCAATTAGCTTGCTGACATGGCTATGGCTCCAGTTGTCTGTTTGTAGGTGGCCCTTTTGTGGGTTGCTTGTGTCAACTGGGGGTCGGATATGGTGGGCTGTTTGTACTCCTCTGCATACATGTTCAGTCACAGTCCTTCCATGTTGGCCTATACCTATGGGACATATATACAGAACGGGGGGGGGGCAAGACCAGGCCTTGTGGGATGCAACTCATATCTGCTTTGTAGTCTGACATGGATGCGGCATGTCTGACCATGTCAGTTCTGTCCTTGGTCTGGTTTGCAACCCCTCTACTGACATAGGGGTATATATTTAAGCTGGTGAACATATCCATACTGAACTCGTACGGTATTGTCTAGAAGCATGCATGTGCATGGTCCAGCTACGCTGTGTGGACCACATTGCCCTCATCAATGACCTTAATGACTGCTTCAAATGGGTCAAACATGTTTAGGGGCAGGATCTGCAGTTACGATAGCCACACTGTGTAGGGTCCAGCATCAGTAGGTCCACAATAGCCTTCTGTCTGCGGTACATACTGATCCTTTCCATAGCTGTGCAGAACAAGCTTGTCAGGATCCTGGGGTGGTAGTTTGCAGTATCCATTCAGGCAACACCTTTGTTGATGGACCACTGTTGTTGTACACTGCTCTTTGGGTACATATCCTATGGTAAGGCTGACACTGGGCAGTAGTGTGATTTGGCATTCCATTATTCTTGGAGTCCATGTTGGCCTCAGCCCAGGACACCATCACATACCTTTGCTGCTGTGTGTTCTGCTTTGCAGATGATGGCTGTTACCTCAGCATCTGCAATGTCAGGGGACCATCAGTCTGCTGGGATAGGTATTTTGCACTCTGGGGGGGGGGGTTGTTTGCACTGCACCTGACAGGTTGTATGTTAGCAATATGTGTGTGTGTTTGGTATGTTGTTTGTAATATCTGTGTGATTCGGATCATATCTGTGGATGCCCAACATGGTTCCTACCATCAGTTGGGTAAGCCTTGTTATTATCCTTAGTGTCCTGTACATTTTGTATCTTCATAGGTTCATGGGTTCATACTAGGCTATACACCCTAGGCCATTAGTAAGCCTAGCCAGAGTGTGTGTGTCTTTCGCCACCCCTTGCTATGTTCTATTATGGCCATTTATGAATTTCTTCACTGTGCCTCTGTCTGGTCATGACACAGTGAGGACCCACAGTATACATGTACGATCATCCATCCACTTGGCAATATTCCTGTTGAGGGGTGTCAGTGAGGGGCTCTGCCTAACATGGATTGGGATCCTGTTTCTGGGTGTGGAGAGCCTCTGGGTTATGTATCTGTCCCTCCAGCACATCTTATTTCATTATGTGTTGAGGCTGACATCTGTCACTCTCACAGCTCCAATGGCTTTGATTTCCTGTGGTGGAGCATGTCCATTACTCCTGTGTTGGACATGGCCTTGTACAACAGACATACAATGCCTCTGTGTAGGCAGTCTGTGACTGCATTCAGCTGGGGTGTCTACAGCCAGGCAGCATATGACAATAAATCAGTGTGTCGACCAATCGCAGCCCTTAAGGCCAAACACCTTGCCTGATACACTAGTAATAGGTGACTCCATAGTCAGACACACTGATGTCCCACTGACCAGGCTGAACAAGGAGAAGGTGACTGTGAGCTGTCTATCGGGAGCTAGGATCCGCCACATAACACACGCACTCAGGTCACTCCAAAGCAAGTACAAATACGACTCCGTCATTGTCCATGCTGGTGTGAATGACCTGAGATGTACCTCCCTGGACTACATGAAAAGATACATAGAGGAGCTCTCCGATTATGTAGCCCAGGCTGGTATGACCCTGACCCTGAGCAGCATCTTGCCCTCACCAAGAATGATACCACAGTACAAAGACAAGATGATCAGCTTTAACAATTGGCTCAAGTACTGGTGTCATTCTAAGGGGATCCAATGTCTGTCTGCCTGGGATGATATGTTGGACAAGCCATGCTGCTATGCAAGGGATGGCTTACACCTGTCACCACTGGGCTTCTGGATATTGGCTAAGGCTCTTGCCACCCCCATAGTGCCTTTTTTAGGCAAGGCTCAAAAGACAAACCCACCTCCTTAGAAAACAAAAATGGAAAAAAACTAAGGGTAATGCTGCTCAATGCCAGAAGTCTAAATCTCAAGATGCAGGCACTTGATGCACTCCTCAGCATGGAGAACATCGATGTCTGTGCAGTAACTGAAACCTGGTTCAAGGCTCCTGAGAGCACCCCAGCTACCAGGCTATACCTCAGATCATGCTTTTCGCCCCAAAACCCGGACCGAACCACAAAGGGAGAGTGTCCATATTCATAAAGGACACCCACACCTTCAGGTTAGTAGCAACACATGAAGCATCAGAGACCATACAGGTGCAACTAACCATAGGCAAAACTGCTATACAACTGGTAGCATGTTACAGACCACCCTCCCAATCTCAAGAACCCCACTCAGCCTTCCTGAAGACATTGGAGGATATGAATGTATCACAAAATACCATCATACTGGGAGACTTCAACTACCCAAACATAGATTGGGTACATTATTCTAGCCCTAATACCCTAGCCCAAAGGTTCCTGGAATTCATAAATTCAAATGCACTGGAACAACTAGTCACCTCTCCCACTAGGGGAGATAATATACTAGACCTGATCATCACAAACATGGGGACAAAATGCTCCACACCGGAAGTATACCCCTCACTAGTGAGATCTGAGTCTGACCACAAACTAATCACCCTGGATATACATATCCCACCTCCACCCCCAGCACAAAAGACCACAGTGAAAAACTTCTCAAAAGCAGACTTCACTCTTCTTAAGACTGAGATGGTATCCTTTAAGTCCACTGTGCCAGTGGATACCACATCCCACAATGCCGAATCCTTCACAAATGCTTTCTATGGACATCTCCAAGAATGCATGGATCATGCAATCCCAAACAAATCCAAGTCCCTCTCCACCAAATGTAAGCGTCCTGTCTGGTGGACCTCAGCCATAAACAAATTGTATAATAAAAGAAGGAAGCTACTGCACGTCAAAGCGAAATCCCATGAAGGGAAGACATCTCTGATCAACATTAGCAGACAACTATGTTCTCTCATAAAAACATCCAAGGCAAACTTTGACAGAAAAATCGCTAAGGACACTAAAGATAACCACAAAGCCTTCTTCAGCTATGTTAGAAACCTGGGCGGAAACCGTCAGATATGCTCAGAGTTGGTTCACAACAACAAAAAATACACTGTACCCACAGATATTACCAACATTCTGGCTGACAGGTTCAGTGCAAATTTCTCCCCTCCTTCACCCCCAAAAGAAGAAATACTTATCCCAGCTGAATGTAATCTCCCTGTCATCTCAGATGTCCAAGTGAGAACCGCCCTAAACAAAACAAAAAACACAGCATCAGACGGTATCCCGGGGTGCGTGTTACGTGAACTCCAAGAGGAGCTAAACCCACACATAAAAATGCTATTTAACCTTAGCCTTACTTCAGGATATGTACCTGAACACTGGCGTACAGCAACAGTGGTCCCACTCCACAAGGGGGGTGCCTCTACAGACCCTGGAAACTACCGCCCCATAAGCTTAACTAGCCTGGTCTGCAAAGCTATGGAAAGAATCATTATGGAACTCATAAACAGAGACATAGGGGACCTACAGACACTTGACCCCACCCAGTTCGGCTTTGTAAAGGGCAGATCCTGCCTTTTAAACCTGGTTGACTTTTTCAAAACAGTCACTAGTGCCATTGATGAGGCAAAGCAGTCCATACAGCATACCTGGACTTGGCTAAGGCCTTCGACACAATACCCCACTCAGGCATCATAGATAAGCTAAACAGCTTAAAAGTAAACCCTTATGTCACTAGATGGGTTGCAAACTGGCTAAAGGACAGAACCCATAAAGTTAAAATCGCTGGAGCAATGTCAGACTCAAAGCCAGTCACAAGTGGTGTCCCACAGGGATCTGTCCTGGGACCCCTCTTGTTCGGCATTTATTTCTCAGATGTTAAAGCAAACATGGGAGGGCTGTGGCTGACAAAGTTCGCAGATGACTGCAAACTAGGCCATAGTCGATACACCAGCAGACACACACATCCTACAAAAGGCCTCACTGAAACAGACAACTGGTGCGTAGTCACGGCCTTAAACTAAATGCCAAAAATGTATAGTCATCCCTTTTGGAAAAACAAAGTACCCACAAATTATCACATAGACAGCAACCCACTGAGTACGGAAAAAGTAATCAGAGACCTAGGGACCCAAGTAGACAGTGACCTCTCATTTGACACCCACGTTGCCAAATTGGTTAGAAAAACATTCTACCTTGCACACCTCATCATGAAGGGATTCACATCCAGATCCAAGGATGTCATTGTACCCCTATATTCCTCCCTCATCAGACCCATGATTGAGTACAATGCCCCATTTGGTATATACCTCACCCGGCATTTGCAACAGCTGGAGAGACCACAAAAGTACCTCACCAAAAGTATCAAGGGTCTCCAACATATGTCTTATTCTGCCAGACTAAAGAAACTTCAGCTCTATTCAGTAGCATACCGCCTGCTCAGAAGTGATCTCTGCCTGACGTACAAGGCCATGTCCAATCAGGATCTGATGGACATGCTCCACCTCAAAAAATCCAAATCCATCAGGACCACGAGAGCTAAAGACTTAAACCTCTGCACAAGTATGAATAGGACATGCTGGAGGGATAGATTCATAACCCAGAGGCTTCCCATGCTTTGGAACAGGATCCCAGTTCGTATTAGGCAGAGTCACTGACTCTCTTCAAGAGAAATCTTGATGAGTGGATGGGAGATCGTAAGTTTACCCCAGGGGTCACATCTGTGTCACTGCTAGACAGGGGCACAGTAAACTAATTCTATTATATAAGGGGACCTTCATTGTGTCACCACTAGACAGAGGCACAGTATTCTAGATTTATTCTGTACATTTTTGTACCATTTCATGGGGTGGCAAAAGCCACATCACTATGGCTAGGCTTACAAATGCCCCAGGGCAGATAGCCTAGTACTATACTATTAAACTATGAAACTATATATTTCACACCCTTTATCCTGTTGGTGGGGTAACTATGAGGTCTTCCGAACCGCTGCAGGTGTCACGTACGGTACATCCCATATGAGTCATTGTACTAGATTATGGGTCTGATAAGGGAACAGTACAGCGGCACAGTGACCTCTGTTGATATAGATGTGAATCCTTTCATGATACGGTGTCCAATATCTACAATCTTCCTAGTCACATTGGCATTGTGAGTGTCACATGACAGATTACTGTCGACTTGTGTCCCTAGGTCCCTGATTACTCCTTGCATACATAATGGTTTGCCACCTATGTGGTAATTTGTGTGTACCTTGTCTGGTATTTGGTGGGACATTCATACAGTCCAGTGTCTTCAGGATGTCTGGGTGGAGTTCTTGTGTGTGAGTGTGGTCTGTCGCATGCTACAGACTGTACAGCAGTTTGGACTACACTTAGGTGCACATGGGTGGTCTCCACTGCTTTGTGCATTGTCAGTTACCTGGCCATATGGGTATCTGTGCTGCATATGGATACTCCCCCTCCTTTGATGTTTTGGTGCAGGTGTTGGGGCCATAACACATGATATGTGGTATAACCTAGTAGTGCTGGTGTGCTATCACTAGGCTTGCAGCAGGCTTCTGTCACTGCACAGACATCGATGTTCTCCATAATGGGAAGTGCCTCAGGGGCATGCATATTGCAGTTTACACATCTGGCATTGGTCAGCATTACCCTTATGTTTCCTGCCACTTATGTTTTCTAGGGTGGTGGGTAGTCTTTTTGGCCTTGCCTACATACGGCTCTATGGAGGCGGCAAAGGCCTTATCCAGTATCCAGACACACAGGGGTAACAGGTGCAAGCCATCCCTGGAACAGCAGCATGGCTTGTCATGCTTGACATCTCAAGCAGACAGACATTAGACCCTCTTGGACTGGCAGCTGTAACTGTGCCAGCTGTTAAACATGAGCATTCTGTGTTTGTACTGTGGCATCATTCTTGGTGAGGGTTGGATGCTGCACACAGCCAGTGTCATACCGGCCTGGGGTACATACTCAGAGGGATCATCCATGTCTCTTTTCATGTTGACCAGGGAGGTACATCTCAGGTCATTCACACCAGCATGGACATTGAGTGCATCATATTTCTGCTTGCTTTGGGGTGACCTGCATACTTGTGTTATGTGGCATTTTGTGGCAGCCTATAGGCAGCTTACTCTACCCTTTCCCTTGTTCAGTCTGGTGAGTGGGACTGCAGTGTAACTGCCTATACAGACACCTATTACAACTGTATCAGGCATGTTGTTTCTCCTTCTGGCCTGTGACTGTTTGGCACACCAGCTTTGCGTACTATTCGTTGCATGTGCTATGTTTGAAGGTTGTGGTTGCTTGTGATCTGCTTTGGAGGCTTCTGTTGGTGTGGTGTGTTTGTAATTAAGGCCTTGTCTGTGTTTATGTGTTTGGTTTACAGTTGTGGTAGGTCTATGTGGGACTGGGTTTGTGGTGTATGTGGTTACCTTCTCCTCCTGACTAGTTTTGACAGTACTGAGTTGGTGGAGCTCAACCTCTGGTTTGGATACATGGTTGCATCTATCACATATATTTGTATTTATTGGGGGGTGTTGTGGTTGTCTGTGTACTTGGGACTGGTGTCACATTGCCTCTGGATTCACAGATTCTACTTGTTGTGGCTGGACTTAGTGGATTGTATGTGTGGACATATGTTATTGCCATACTACTGGTCAGTGATTACTTCCCTTTTTATGTTTGCTCTATCATGTGGTAGCTTCCTCATTCTCTTGCATGGTTTGGTAATGGCTGGAGTCCAGCATGCCAGATGCCTGCGTGTATGGCATTGTGTGTTGTTGTTATTTGTGATTGCATACTCCAAGCATTCCTGGCTGTGTTCATGGAATGCCTGTATAACATGTTCTGTGGTGTGTCCCATATTCTGCACTTGCACAGGGCCTTTCGTGCAGTCAACATCAGTTTGGAGGGCTGCAACCTATGCTTTACACATGTTTTTCACTGTGGTATTCTGGCCAGGGACTGGGGTCAGGATGTGTATATCCAGTGTGATTACTCTATGGTCTGGTCTTACCGGTGAGGGATACACTTCTCATCTTGCCATCCAGTACACATGTTGCTGATTATCACATCCAATATGCTTACCCCTCTTGTGGGAGTGGTACATTGTTCCTGGGCATTTTGGTTTATGGATTCTGGGAACTTTTCTCCTACTGTGTTGGTGCTAGTATAATGCTCCCGGTGTATGTCTGGGTATTTTCAGTCAACCAATATAATGTGCTTTGGGGGGCTTGATATATTCATGTATTCCAACATAGGCCAGGTGCAGTTCCTGGTATTAGGACAGTAGTCTGCAGCAGGCTATATACTGGGAGGCGGTTTTAGCCATTGGTATTTGACCATGGCTAATTCATGCTGCTTCTTGTTGTGGTACCAACATGGGAGTGTGGTTATCCTTGACATTTATTGCTAGTCACCCTCCTTTTGTAGCTTGTTCCATGTTTTGCGGCTGTACAGCACAGTATGAGGTGTGACCTGGCAGTGTTAGGGTGCTGATGTGAGCCTTGACCCAATTCTCTATTACAGGACTGGTATCTACATTCTCCATACTGTGTGCGTTTACACTGCACACATCTTGCTGTTTAGACTTCTGGCATTGGGTAGCATTACATCTAGGTTCCTATCCCTTGTGGAACCTATGAAGGTGGGTTTGTGTTTTGAGACTTACCTATTCAGGGCATGTTGTGGGTACTGACAGCCTTTGCCAGTATCCATGGGGCATGGCATGATAGGTACACGCCACCCCTAGCAGGTGGTGCATCATGTCATGCTCCGCATGTCTTCCCAGCCTGAGACACATTGGCTCCCCTTTGACTAACTGCATTATTTCAGCCAGTTATTGCACTTGATCATCCCATCGTCATTTTGTGGCTTCATGCTTGGTGAGGGTGGATGTTAGTCAGGGTGCTCAGGTGTGCATATAGTACATGGTGTTACATTACTTAACACATGGCATTCATGCCTCAGGTGGTGCTGCAGGGCTGCCTCTGTCGGATGCACATTACACTTCCCTGTACATGTTTATGAGCAGGTCATGTCATTTTAGGCATCCATGTTATTATTTGAGTGAGTCAGAGGGGTATCATTCCCAGGGTTCCTACTGAGCCAGTGTATGTGCTATGCGTTGCCTCTTTGCCAAGGCCAGGGCATACTGGGCACGCCTCCTTCTGCCTACTGGGGCAGGCTCAGGTTGTTCCTCCTCCGAGTCACGCTCTGCCTGTGATGGCCTTGGCAATGGTGGGGGGCTGTTTGGCCCAGCCCTATGCTGGTCCTGCTGCAGCTGTTTTCGCAAGATCATATTATGTAGCATAGCACATACCATGACAATTTGGGTACATGTAGCTGGTGTGTACTGCAAGGCTCCACCAGATGTGTCCAGACACTGGAACCGTGACTTGAGCAGCCCAAACACACGCTCTATTACATTACGTGTTTGTGCGTGTGCCTCATTATGGCGTTCCTGTTCAGGTGTGTGTGCGTTTCTGATGGGTGTCATCAGCCACAGCTCCAGTGCATAACCTGCATCCCCCACTAGGTGTCCGTGTGGGATGTCCCCATTGGCAAATGTCTGGTACAGCTGCGTCAAATGCCAGATGTGGGAATCGTGGTAACTCCCAGGGCAGCCAGCACACACATTCATTATTATGCCCTGGGCATCACACATGACCTGGCAGTTGATGGAGGGGAAGCCCTTGTGGTTAATGTAGGCCCTACCACGCTCGTGCTTTGATGCGTATGTGCGTGCAGTCTATTGCACCCACTACCTCAGGGTATTCCGCTATTTGCTGGAAGAGACGCATATTGCTGGCCAATACCTCACGGGCATTGGGGAAATATACATGATCACCGACATGTGCTGACATGGCATCCAGGAACTGGTGCAGTACCCTGGAGGCTGATGCCTGTGATATCCCCATCATATCGCCAGTTGGTCTCTGGAAGGTACCTGTTGCTAGTATTCTTAGGCCAACACATACCTTGGTTTCCACTGGGATGGGTCCCCTCTGTTGGTTCTGTGTGTGAGGCGTGGCCTGCACAGCTCAACAATTTGCTGCAGGAGCTCTCTGTCCACTCTATAGTGCTCTACTATCTCCAGTTCATGTAACCCATGGTAGGTGACCCTGGGCCTGTACACTCTTCTCCATCTCCTCACTGTGGGTTGTCTGGCACCATCTGCATTGTCACCACCCTCAGCAAGTCGCCTATGTCTCATTATGACAGCTATGGCAGCCCCTAACATTTCTGCTCTGAGTGAAGCTTTTTCAGTTTTCACTTCTATTAGCTTACTCCTGTCTTGCAGTGTCGCTTAAGAGAAACATCCTGCACTACTGTTTGCGGTGTTTTAAGTGCTGGGCTGGGCTACTATTCTGCCTGTGTAATTGCCTGCTTCTAATTGTTTTCACCTGCTAGCTTCAGCAGTTATCCCTGCTAGCTTCCTATTAATTCTGTTGCTTCCTTTTTCCTTTCTGTTTCCTCAGGGGGGAGCAACGTGCATACCAGCAGAAACACGCTCACAGTGGCTTACACTCGTGCACACGTGCTTACACGGTTCAGAATCTACTTATTCGGGTTAAAACGCGTGCACACCCGCGCAAACACTGTTACACGTCTGCCAACAGCCTCCAACATACTCAGCCTGCCCTACACGCACGCACACCAGCGCAAACAGTGTTAAACATCTCCCAACATGCTCCCACATGCTCAGTCTGCCTTACACGTGCGCACACTGCCCTACTCGCGCTTCATGGCGCGCACACGTGCGCATGCACGCCCAGCAAGAAACTTTGGTGTAAGTAACAGTGTACACCTTCCATTTCTTGACTTTCCCTGACTTATCTAGTGGCACACCTCTTTCCATGATCTGTGTCTGTCATCTGTCATGTTACACTGACCTCCAATGAACTGCATTTCTTTCTACCATTCCCCCCTGTGATGTCACCTATCTCCTACTCTATTCCTCCCCTTATGTATCTCTTACACTACTCAGACTGTGCTCATTTGCTATGTGACTGTGAGATTCAGTATCCTAACCCTCATTTACATGAGATTGCCTACTAATGCTTGGTTACATGTCTTAGACTCAGCTTCCCCCCTTAGCAACCACTACACGGTGGCCATGTTGTTTTTGGTCTGCTGGTCCCTGCATTGTCATTCCATGTATTGCATGAAACCCACATTTGTGGGTTTATAACCTTCTTTTTTATGGTTTTATACAGCGCAGCCCGTTTGCGCGGGCTGCGCTGGGTTTAAACAGCGCCGAAAAAAAAATTATATTTTTAATATTTTTGCATCGGGTTACCTTGCCAATGGCCACATATTTGGCCATTGACATGCTGCCTGAGACATATGCACCCTTTTTTTGGAGCTGACATGGCTCCATTGTGGAATTTGCAGAAACGTACTCAGTTGTCAACTGAGTACATTTCTGCAGCTAAAACATCTCTTACACGGACTGGTATCTGCTTCGTGGATCGCTAATATACCTCATTTGCATACCTTTGGCTGCAAGTGAGGTATTTAGCATATCCACGCCCAGTCCGTGTAAGAGACGTTTTAGCTGGTCTCTTACACGGAGTTTAGGGCTGTTCCTGGATCGCGAGGCTTGCATGGAGTGTTGCACATCTCTTACACTCCGTGCAAGCCTTCGTGAATCCTGCCCTTAATGTTAATTCCCTCTGTACTGCAATAACATCTATACTACTTAATGTTAATTCCCTATGTACTACAGTAACGTCTATACTACTTAATAATGTTAATTCCCTATTTACTACAGTAACATTTATACTACTTAATGTTAATTCCCTGTGTACTGCAGTAACATCTATACTACTTAATGTTAATTCCCTATGTACTGCAGTAACATCTATACTATTTAATGTTAATTCCCTATATACTACAGTAACATCTACACTACTTAATGTTAATTCCCTATGTACTACAGTAACATCTATACTACTTAATGTTAATTCCCTATGTACTGCAGTAACATCTATACTACCTAATGTTAATTCCCTATGTACTACAGTAACATCTTTACTACTTAATGTTAATTCCCTGTGTACTGCAGTAACATCTATACTACTTAATGTTAATTCGCTGTGTACTACAGTAACATCTGTACTACTTAGGGTGCAGTACACCTCATCAAATACTTAGTTTAGCAAGGTTTAACTTGTTCAGAGTAAGTCCCTTTCTCCAATGTAAGTGTAATCTTGGAGTTAGCGAGTAAGCTTCACCCAAGTAATACAGGAAGAAGAAGGACAACACAACAGGTGAACTGTGCATAGAATAACACAACAGTGTAACACAAATTAAATACTTTCATATAAGATTATCTGGCTGGTGGTAAGGGTCCCAGTTCCCAAAAGCATGTGTCCAAAGTAAATTGATGGCTATATGAAATCCCTAACTATAGCTATGCAGGATCTAAAAGCCTTGACCCAGAGTCTGAGGATGTGCAACACCTTTATTGCCATTCTACTAAAACATATTATTAACACCTCTCTTTCTCTCTGTCTCTGTCACTGCTTCTCTCTTTTTCTCTCTCTCTCTCTCTCTCACACACACACACACACACACACACACACACACACACACACACACACACACACACACACACACACACACACCCTTCAAATTTAGTTCATAAATTGTAGAAAATATATAACAACATTCCTTTCCCAGATTACAGGTATGGTTCATCTTCCCAGCCATGATCATATAGCTATATTTCTCTTAACTCATCCCTGGCCAAGATGCTGCAGAAAGCAGTTGTCAAGCAAACAAATTCATGCACTGAAAGGTACATTCTACTCTTTTGCCAGCAACATGGATTTAGAAAAGAACATAGTACTAATGCCCACTTATTGCCCTCACCAACAGTCTGTACATTGCTATGGAAGCGGCACAACTTCCTGGTGTAGTTCTAACCAGTATCTAATGGACCTTTCTTTGTGTGTCATGCTGTCATGGTACTAGCGCTCTCACTCTATGGACTGAACCTGTACTCTATAGTGGTTTGCTGACAATCTCCAACACAGATATTTGCAGGTGACTGTTAGGGGTACCCTTCATTTCATCTGATACAGTCTGTAGTAACCAAAGGCTCAGTTCTTGGACCTTTTTTGTCCTCCATATTAATTGCAGCACATTCATTCACAACATGTTTCTTTATACCATTCACATGGCTGTGCAGGCCCTTGAAAATTCCCAATTCTTATGCACTTTGAACAACAGCTTGGCTCAATTCTGCATGCCCATTTATTAACTATGTTTAAGATAAATGCAGAAGCAAGCAAAAATGATGCCTTTTTGTACCATAAATGACAATATATGCAAGGGAATACAGAGCATTTCAGCTTCTGTTGACGGATGACTGTAAAACTTTCCAACTTACAATAATTTGGGTGTTTGAATGGACACATCACTGGGTATTTGAGTTAACACATTATTGGCATTTGAGTGGAAAAATCACTAGTACACTTTTCATGCATTCACAAGTCTGAAAATAAAGCATCTGCTATATTGCACACAATAAAATGTGAGCACTCTGCTTACAAAATGAGTTATGTATACTTTTAGGAAAGGTGCACTGCTCCCAGCCCCTGAATATATCCTCAGATCACTAGTAATGTTTACACTCATAACTAATTGAGATTACCATATGTGCAGAAAAGAAATCTGCAGTTTTATAATGGAGACAATCAACAAATAACACCTTTCCCTTCACTATCAAAGAAGCTGCGTGGCAACAGATTACCTACAAGAGTAACCACCCTACTGTGCTCGCTAATTTATAAGTTAATAAATCCTGAGTACTACAGCACCTTAGGGTAATTTATAGCACTGATACACTGCTCAAGGACATGGAGATCTGATGATTATCCAGCTGTCAGTTAGCATCCCCATATCACACTCAGTCTTCATCAGCAGACTAGCACTCCAGAACACACACTGTCTCTCTCTCTCTCTCTCTATCCCACTGTCCCTGTCTAGAGGTATAAGGCTGCATGAGTTTCTACCCAGTTTCTATATTTGTGTCAACCATTTTCTTCATCAAAAGGAAAAATGCTGTAGCCTAAGTGCTATTACTTAATTAGTACTAGTTAGTTCAACATGCGTCAAGTTCCTCTCATTGACGTCAATAGCACAGAGGATTATGCCAGTCACTGATGATAAAGTTACTAATGAGTTAGAGAAATGTATTTGAGAAATCCACCTCAAGAACAAATCTTACAGGGTCAATTTTGTAAACCACTTTGCGAACATATTTAACAAACAGTTATGATTACCAGTGTGATCATAATTGTTTGTAATACATGTGGAATTTTAAATGCCTTGATTTTCCGCAAGTGAAAAAGTGGAAGGCAACTAAAGCATCTAACAACTTTTAAAGCTGTCACATGCTTCATGCTGCGACACAAATGGTGGTCAGAAGCAGGGTGCACATCTAAGCTATCAAAAAACTTAAAAAACTCTGACATTTTTGCTTTACCGAACTTTTGCTGTTTGTGTGGCAGTGTGAAGTATTTTTAACTTTCAAAGCTGTCTGAAAACCTCTGATGTAGTTTTGTCATGCTGCTGTGTATGTGACTAAGCAAGCCTCGTTAATATCAAAGTTCACAGGTATGATTTCACTATATAACAAGCTTGTTTTAGTTAGATTATTAACTGTGAAAATAAGTATAAGAAGCTTATTTTTCTTGTTTACAGATCTGAATCAGCGTTCTACAGGAGTTTGAAACTGATGAAGTCTTTGTGATTAGTAGACAAAAGTGCTAAGTTTATTTGTTATGAAAGGCTTTATCTCGTGTGACAACTGTTGTTTTTTTTTTTTGTTTAGATATGACTACAGCAGGAAACATTATTCAAGAGATGAATTACATGTAGAATTCTTTTGCTTTGACAAAATATGTGGTGCAGGCATTCAGTTCAAAATATTATAACGGACTGGGAAAAGGAAAATCGAAGCATAGAAGGCTTTGTCCCCGCATATGCCATAATACTCTTCAGGACAAATTATTACCATTTGCTGATACTGTTACATGTATTCTTTTCAAAATATTATTGGACAGCGCAGTGATACAGTGGTTGCATTGCTGCCTCACAGCAAGAAGTTCTCCAGTTTGATTCTTGGCGGGGTTGCCTTCTGTGCGGTGTCTGCACATCCTCCCTGCGTTCGAGCAGGTTTCCTCCCACCTTACAAAGACATAAGTCTAGTGAGTTTCTCCCCAGACCTCCACTGAAAATTGGCTTTGTTCCAAGTCGGACCTTCCTGGTAAACAAATGACAAATAAATAAATTATAGCAGACATAGTGATAGAGTTGTTACATAGTATCATACTTCATAGGAAAATTATGTAGCTTATAACTTTTCGTGCATTCTGGTGTGCTCCTATACTACATGAAGAAGGGTCGTTGCAGGGAATGATACTTTAATTCCAAAAATGCTATGCTTTTGTGGAACAGTCGTGTCTCAGTCCCCAAAGAACAGAATGTCCTCTCTGTTGCAATTTTTGTTACCTTACCAATTTGATTTTGATGGAAAAGGCATAGTATTAAACTAGAGTTACAACAATCATCACAATAATATTGCACAACACGCATTGGTTACACAAATGAGTTACTGCACAAGGATTATCATATGCCAAATAAAACAACAGCAGATAAAAACTGAGCACAAGATACACACAAGGAATGCACTATTCATTTTTTTCTTTGGACTTAATTTTGTGATTATGTAAAACACAAAGTTAACCTTCACATTATATGTTGTAAAAGTATGTACATACAGAAAAAATGAGGGAAATCAGATAATATATAAACAGAGCAACATCCACACACACACACACACACACACACACACACACACACACACACACACACACACACACACACACACACACACGCACACACACACACACTAACAAAATAATTATGAGGAATCAGTGCTGGATGATTTCATTTCTTCCTAAGTAAGAGTTGTTGTTTCTAAAACTGCAGTATTTAAGCCCATGCCATCTAAGCATTATGAATTTACTCAAATGATTCTGTTTGCAAAGTCTTCATTTGTCTTATTATCCTGAACAAACTGAACATCTGCCTGTGACATACTGGGACATAAGACCTCTGCCAATGACATCATTGTTTCATTGTCACACAATGTTAGTGACATTACAATGCTGTCACGCTGCTTGTGGAATGATGACCATACATACCTTATTCTCTTTTTTTATCATTTTTGGCATACCTCTTACATGCACCATTGACCTGTTGGTCTGTATCTGCCACTTCTTTAAGTGGTTGGTACATTGCATCCCTGTCCTAACAAGGTCCGTTTCTCTCTCCAGCACTCCAGTTAGCCCATTAAACAAAAACGAAACAGATGGCCAGTGCATGACTACTTGTGTTACTGGCTTATTAAGATAAGTAGGGTCATTCTGTAGCTAGTGTGTATCCCTAATCTAGTTAGGCATGCATCCCTATAATGCTGTAGAACTGCCCCTTTGCCACTCTCTTGCAAAATACATTTATTATGTTCTAAACATAATAAATAACCAATATAGGAATGAAAAGAAAATTAATATTGTATCTGTACTTTTATACTTGCATACTGTGATATATAATAAATTATACCAGCAGCTAAAGCATGGTTTGAAGTATGTGTTTAGTGGAGGATTTCACATGACAATGGGATGTTCACATGTACATGCACACATAATGGTAGTTATAGCTACTCTACGTGATCCAGCCTAATAATCAAGCTATGGTGAGGCCATTTGCATATGACTGTTAGTTGCACCTGTTATGAATGGTCAGTTGTATATGATTCATGAAGCTCTCAAACACCTTTGTTTTCATAGAAGACACCATCCTAGTTAAATAATTGATTAGATGTTTCATGTCAGCTTTAGAAAGTGTTTAAGCTCTTAGAAAATAAACTGTGGACCATTGTCACTGAAAGTTTGCTCTGGCAGACCATTCTTTGTGCACATTATTTGCAACACTGCAGATTGTTTTTTTCTAAGTTAACTGAATTTAACTGAATCCATAAAAAAAACCTCTTCATTTTTTCATGGGCATTCACAGCAAATAATTCATTAGCCTATAAACAGCTGTGCACAGTCAATATGGTTGTACTCAACCATACAAAACCTAGCATGATGGCATTAAAATGTCCCTTGAATATGTCAGACTACTACAAAGAGCTGTTTGCCAAGTATTTCAGCTATTCTGTGATTTAAATGTAGTCTGTGATACTATATTGCATTCATCAAATGTATCAAACTTAAATATAATAATTCTTGTCTCTAAATTACAAGCTTTTTTGACCAAAAATCATCATTTGGCTGCCTGTAAACCACATTCCATAGATTCATAGATAATACAAGGCCACTAGGTCTCATGACTATTCTCAAATTGTCAGTCCCCTCCCTCAGGATGTACCTCTTTTCTCCAGGAAAGCCATACTAGTATATCCAGGATTAAATATGTAGATACCCATCCAGTCATCTAGTTTACATTTAAATGAAAATAGTGAGCCTCACTGCCTAACATTCAGGTTCATAGGTGTGTACTAGGCTAATGGCCCTAGGGCCTATGCAACCTAGCCAATATAAAGCCCAGATGTTAGTTCCCATTGCCACTATCTAGCAGGGCAGCTGAGGTAATCCCCGGGGTGAATTTTCTATTTCCCATCCATCTTTTGAAGAGTGCCAGAGAGGAGCTCTGCTTGACGTGGATGGGGAGTCTGTTCCAGAGCATGGGCAGTCTCTGGGTAAGGAACCTATCCCTCCAGCATGTACTATTTAAGGTGGTAAAAAGCCTGAGGTCTCTGGAGTGTGTGGCATGGTGGGATTGGGTTTATTTTAGATGTAGCATGTCTAACGGCTCTGATTCAGACATAGCTTTGTAAGTTATGCAGAGATTGCCTCTAAGGAGGCGATATGAGACTGAGTATAACTGGAGTTTTTTGAGTCTGTCAGTATAGGGCATGTGTTTAAGGCTAGCATCCTCTTTTTGAGGTATTTTTGTGGCCTTTCCAGCTGTTGCAGGTGTCTAGTGAGGTACATGCCAAAAGGGGCATTGTATTCTATAATAGGTCTTATGTGGGATGAGTAGAGAGGGATGATGACCTCTTTCTTCCTAGATGGGAAACCCTTTGTGATGAGATGTGCCACATAAAAGGATTTTCTAACAATAGTGGCAATGTGGTTGTCAAAGGAGAGGTTGCTATCAACCTGTGTTCCCAGATTTCTTATTACACCTTCTGAGTTAAGCAGAACACCATTGATGTAGTAGTTCATTGGCACAAAGTTTTTCCCAAAGGGAATAATGATGCATTTTTTGGCATTTAGTTTAAGGCCGTGGTTCAGGCACCAGTCATTGGTGTCAGTGAGGCCCCTTTGTAGGATGTCTACGTCAGTTTGGGATTCTTTAATGGCTCCAGTTTGCAATCATCTACAAACTTGGTCAGCCAGAGTCCTTTTGTGTTGGCTTGAACTTCTGAGAATTAGATGCCGAACAGAAGGGGACATAGGACAGATCCCTGTGGGACACCAATCATGACTGGTTGGTAGTCTGATTTGCAACCTTCACAGTGTGAGTTCTATCTGTGAGCCAGTTAGCAACCCACCTTGTAACATAGAGGTTAATGCCTAGATTAGTGAGTCTATCAATGATTCCTGAGTGGGGAATGGTATCAAAGGCCTTGGCAAGATCAAGATAGGCTGTGTGTACCACCTTGCCCTCATCCACAGCTCTGGTGACAGACTCAAAGAAGTCTACCAGATTGAGCAGGCATGATCTACCCTTCACAAATCCAAATTGCATGGGGTCCACAGTTTGGAGGCTTTATATATACCTATTTATAAGGTCCAGGATGATATGCTCTATAGCCTTGCACATCAGACTAGTCAGGCTAATGGGGCGATAGTTTCTGGGGTCTGTAGTCACTCCCCCTTTGTGGAGTGGGATGACTGTGGCCATTCGTCATTTGGTGGGTAAAAAGCCTGAAGTGAGGCTGTGATTGAATAGGGCGCTCAGGTGTGGTGGCTGTTTATTTTGTAGCTCATGTAGGATGCATCCAGGGATATTATCGGGTCCTATGGAAGCTGTGTTCTTGGCTTTAGACAGTGCGGTTTTAACCTGAGCAGCAGTAATATCAGGAACTTGACACTCCTCAGGAATTGAAATTGGCCCTTTGGGGTTTGAAAGGGGGGTAAAGTTTGCACTGAACTTATCAGCCAATATATTGGCAATGTCAGCTGACTCGGTATATGTGTTGCCATTGTGCTGTAGCTCAGAGCAGACCTGAGTGTTCCCTGAAGATTCTTGACATAACTATAGAATGCCTTGTGGCTGTCTTTAGTATTTGCTGCTATTTTGTTTTCATAGCTAGCTTTAGAGGATTTGATGAGGTATCTCAATTGTTTAATAAGGCTAGCTAGGGATTTTTTCCAGTCTTGGGGCTTTACCCTTTTCTGTGACAGTTTCTTCCTTCTGTTGTAGAGTTCGTTTATGGTAGGTGACCACCAGATTGACTTCCTTTTTTGGAAGGTAAGTGTCTTGGTTCTGTTTGGGATGGCTCTATCCATGCACTTGTGAATGTGTTCGTACAGTGCAATGGTGTGTGATTCAGCAGTTGAGCAGCTATTTTCCAACTGCATGGGAATCATAAAGTTTGCCATCTCCGTTTTTAGGAGCCCAAAGTTTGCTTTGGAGAAGTTTTTTTACAGTGGTTTCCTTTATGGTGGGGGGGGGGGATGTGGGTATCCATGGTGATTAGCTTGTGGTCAGATCTGACAAGGGAGGAGTTAATCTCAGGTATGCAGCAGCAGTTGCTCATGTTGGTTATGACCAGATCAAGGATGTTGTTACCCCTAGTGGGGGTTAGAACAAGTTGGTCCAGGGCATTGGAATTTATGAATTCCAGGAATCATTGGGCAAGTGAGTTAGTACTTGAGTAATTTTCCCAGTTTATGTAGGGGTAATTAAAGTCCCCCAGTATTAGGGTGTTGGGTTGCACTTTGGTATTTTCCGGGATGTTTAGGAATGTGGAGTGGGAGTCTTGGGACACAGTAGGGGACCTATAGCAAACAACCACCTGGATTGATGTTTTGCCCATTGTTAGTTGTACCTGGAGTATCTCGAAGTGCTGTGTTAGGCTACTAGTCTGGAGGTGTGTATATCCTTTATGAATATGGAGATACTGCCACCTTTAGTGCTTTGCTCCAGGTTTTGGGGCCTAAAGTTGTAGTATGAATTATAGCCTGGTAGCATGGGGGTGCTCTCTGGAGCCTTGAACCAGGTTTCAGTTACTGCACAGACATCGATGTTCTCCATTTTAAGGAGGCAATGTAGCAACTGCCTCATATACTCAGACATGGTGGTTTATTTCAGAGGTTGGGGAGGTGCTGGGTTATAAATATGTCCCTCCATCACATTTTATTCATTTGTTGGTGAAGGCTTAGGTCTCTGGACCTAGTATTAGTGTAGATATTGAACCTGTGGAGAAACAGGAGGTCCAGGACAATTAGGTCTTTAATGGCACAGTAGGTAAGGCAGAGATCTTCCCTCAAAAGTCTGTAAGACACTGAATAAAGGGACAGAGCTTCCAACCTGTCTGGACTCTTGTAATTTTTTCTGGTTATAAACATTTGAGGTCTTTCTAGTTGTTTGATATGTTTATTGAACTACATCCCAAATGTTGTACTCAGTAATGGGCCTGATCAAAGCTGACCATAAGGGACTGATTAACTCCTTCGATCTTGATGATTTTCCTTTGGCAATTAGCTTGATTAAATAAAAGGATTTCCTGACAACCATTGTCACTATGGTAAAAACACAAAGCTCTATCAACCCAAGTTCCTATGTCCCTAAGTACATTTTTGTTTTGTAGAGGTGTGTTGTCCATACAGTATAATAATGGGAAAGTGATAATATTACACTTTTTAGCATTTAGTTTGAGACCATTCTTAGTACACCAAGAGTTTACTAGAGAGATTTTTCCTTCTGGAAGATTTGGGTGTCATAGGGAGATTTAAAATAATCACCAGTTTGCAATCATTTGCACAGTTTGTAAGCCAGAGGTCTTGACAGACTATCTGCGTGGAAATCTGAGAAATAAATCCTTAAAAAGGAAAGGTCACCAGACCAAGTCCTGAGGGACACCACTTTTTATTGTCATACTTTCTGATGAGGCACCTGCAGCTACCTGACCAAGTTTGCAGCTACTGTGTATTTTCTTTCGTTCATCTAGTTTGCTATCCATTTTAGCACATATGGGTTGGTTTTAAAGTATTTAACTTTTCTATGATGCAAATGAGAATGGTGTTGAAGGTCTTGACCAGATCAGGGTATACTGCATGGTTACCATCTATAGCCTCTGAAACACTTTCATAGAAATTTAGCAGATTAAATAGAAAGGATGTATCCTTCACAAAACAAAAAACTACTGAAGTTAAGTCTAGCAAGATTCTTGACATCACAGTTTATGATTTAAATTATAATACATTCCGTTGCTGCTTTACAGACAAGGATTTCAATGCTGGCAGGCCTGCGATTACATAGGTCTGTTGTTAGGTCACCCTAATATATATATATATATATATATATATATATATATATATATATATATATATATATTTATTTATTTTTATATGAAAAGATTAAATCACCCAAAATTGACGTTCACAAGGCTGACCGCAAAAGGTCAGCTTTGCAAGCACCAACATGCTGTCTCAGTGCATAGAAAACAAATGTTCTAATATAGCCTTAAATAATGTTTTTGTAGGGAGGCAACCCCCTCTACATCCTACATGTGTGGGGGTTGCACCCCTTACACCCCCTGCTAATTATACAAATTAACTCCAAGACTGCACAGTTTTGGGGACAGGGCATATTAGCCTACTCCGAGAACTGTGATATTTTGCATACCTATCGTCCATCTGTGTAGTTGACTAAATTTTGTCAACTAAACAGATATCGACCAAAGGGGGGATTTGATTAAAATCAGTTTATATGCATCTATCTATCTATCTATCTATCTATCTATCTATCTATCTATCTATCTATCTATCTATCTATCTATCTATCTATCTATCTATCTATCTATCCATCTATCTATCTATCTATCTATCTATCTATCTATCTATCTATCTATCTATCTATCTATCTATCTATCTATCTATCTATCTATCTATCTATCTATCTATCTATCTATCTATCTATCTATCTATCTATCTATCCATCTATCTATCTATCTATCTATCTATCTATCTATCTATCTATCTAATCACATAAATAAAGTAAACAAATGATGAAGCGATAGGCATGATGTGTATTCAGCAATGGCTTTAGTGATGTGCATATTCTAAGGAAGTTAGATAACTAACTACTGGTAATATCTTTTTAAAGTTTTATATATATATGATTATAAATTCCTTTTCCAGAGTACTAATCATGACCCTAACAAATTTCAGCTCAAATTTGTCTGCATACTGGTAGCATTATGGAAATTTTCTTTTTCTTGATATGGAGCATGTTTAGGGGTAGGGATAGGAACAGGCACATATTACTAAGATGGACCAGGGGGGCTTCTCCAGACTGCTCCACCTTAGTAAAGTGTAGTAACACTAATACTGTTCCTGTCTCTAATCCTAACCATGCACATTACCTTAAAAAAAAAAACTTTCCATAACAATTCCGCTACACAAGACAGCTGAGTTTCTCACTACATACAATTATGTACCAACATAACATCAGCTCTGCAAATCTGTTCCCTTTCCTGACAATTTAACCTTAACCCCATACACACTTGCACATAATCTTAATCTATCCCCTTCCCTAACCTTACTTTAGCCCTAATCCCCATGCAGCCACTCATACAGTAAAGCCCTTACCGTACCCTTACTATAACCACCACCGTTGCACACTTAGTAAATCTAACCCCGTACTGACCCTTACTATAAGTCTAGCCCACATACTCTCACACATACTTTAAATTTATCCCCTTACCTAACTCCTGTTTTAACCATAACCCCACAGTCATACACAGAAACACATACACACACACACACACACACACACACACACACACACACACACACACACACACACACACACACATGCTAAATCTATCCCCTTACCCGACCTTTATTTTAACACTAAGCCCCCACACAGTGACACATACAGTAGCTCTATCCCCTTATCTGACCCTTACTATAACCCTAACCCCCATACAATCACACATGCAGTAAATCTATCCCCCTTACCTAAGCCTTATTGTAACCCTAACCCATATACACTCACAAATACAGTAAATCTATCCCCTTACTGGACCCTTACTTTAACCCTAACTCCCCCACACAGTCACAAATACAGTAAATCAATCCCATTATCTGACCCTTACTGTAACTCTAACCATCCCAGACAGTCACATACACAGTGATTCATATTCTAACACCTTTCGGCTAGCCACTATCCAACCTCTTCTTTAAAACTTCCACAGACACACTATATCTTATCACACATTACTTACCAACTCACTGCTGCCTACTCCCCACTGTCCATCTATACCCACTAACTCTCCCCTAGACTAAGTTGAAAAGTTTTCCCTTAAAATGTCAGTGAACCTCATATGAACTTGTTTGTATTCTCCTCCTTTGACAAACTGGTTAGTACTTTTATTTTTTCCTTTCTTGTCTTATCTTCATTATATCTTCAAGATTCTCTCTACTTAACATACTGTATGAACAACAATCGTATGTTACTACCTGCTATACTTTTAATTGTATGTCTAAACCACTATGCTTATGTAAATATCTTATGCAATCATATATTATCTGCTATATTTTATAAATGTATGTCTATACCTCAATGCTCATGTAAATATCTTATGTATAGTATGTTAGCAATTGTTCTGGAGTTTTTCTCCTCGGGCCTCCACTGAAAACAGACAGCTCTGTCCAGTCAGACCTTCCTGGTAAACAAATGTAAAATAAAATAAATGAATGAATAAATAATTCAACCCCCTTACGTAACCATTATGATAACTCTAACCCCCTCCAAACAGTCACACATACAGTAAATCTATCTCCTAACCTGACCCTTACTATAACCCTAAGATGCATAGACACGCGCACACACGCACACACACACACACACACACACACACACACACACACACACACACACACACACACACACACACACACACACACACATTCCTACATATATGAACATATATGCTACAGAAGGAAAGGAAAACTATATACAAGAGCACAACTGTCTGTTATTTCTGTCACTCACAGCATATCACCACAAACATCAAAGTTATTAAATATGAGTATATGTGAGAAAGATCCCTGTTGACAAAATGTATAGGAAACCACAGATATTCAGCTTGCATGTATGTTAATGGGATTGTTCGCTATTTGGTAGGAAATGGATACAGAAAAGTTATGATGACATTACACATTGATAAGCAGCAGCAGAAAAAAAATCTGAAGCAACTATTGTGAAATGCAGAAAAAGTGTTTATTAAGGAAGTCAGGCTGAGGGTGTACCAAATGTTCTTAGTTTCCATGAGGTTCACCCTGCGTCATATGCACCCAAATATAAAATGGAACTAGAGTGGCAGTAGCTGGGATACACAGGGATACTGACTAAAGTGCAGAAATGAACCACATCTGTAGATCCTTCACTCAAGGAAAGTAATTTAGGAGACTGCCAAATCTGTGAGGATTTCATGGTTATTAGCAGTATTAGATAAGATGCAGAATCTGTTACCTTGAAAGCATCTTTGCTTATTTAATAGGTGGGGTGGTTTGCAAAGGCTGATTATCACTAACATCCCCACTAGTGAAATGGATTAATCATTCAAGCAGTTTTTTTTTGTTTGTTTTTACTTTTAATATATAGGGTCTGTTTCACTGGACTTGTTTTCAAAGTGGCCTGTGTTCCAGCCCTTTTGAAAGAGATACTGAAACAAGTTTTAGACCAAGTTCTGCAGGGAATACCAGATATGCAAAGTTACCTTGCTGATATTCTTATGAAAATTAAAAAAAAAATAAAATCTAAAAAGTTTATCTGCTATCTAGGCCAAACTGTAAGGCTATTGTCTTTCAGCAAATAAAGACAAAAGATATTTTTTTAAGAAAGCTACTCTTTACGAGTGTGTGATAAACTTGAGCTGTACAAGTCTTACAGAAAAATAAGAGTTGTGACAAAAGACACCAACCCAGAGAATGTGCCTCACTTAGGATAGTATTGAGGACTTGTGACCTACTATCACGTTTTCATTAAATGTACCAATGGTTCTCTATCGTCAGAATGTAGCATTCTATGGTGGCACTCATACGAATGTTCAGAAATACTCTAAGGAGCTTTCACAGCAACCAAAAAAATTACATCAATCAAAATGTATATTTTTCTGATATACTCAAGGCACATCTCACTGCCTTTGAGACATAATTTGCATGAGCTGTTGTAACCATATTGCCTGTGTACAGCTATTTCTGAACTCCTTGTTTTTAAATGCTGCATAGGTCTATTCTAAGAGCTAAGAGATTTTTGCATGGATTTAACTATCAAAGAATTGTTGTAGTTAGTGCACAAGTGTTGAAAATACAAGCTAATGTTCTTTGTATTTCCCTGGGAAAAGCAGCAGTTAAATGTATTGTATCATAATGATTGTGAGACACTTGATATGATTAGGAAGATTCATGCCATGCAGCTGCAGAAATGAATCACAGCTTTTGCAAAAATCTGAATGAATATTTGTGCCTAAGTGAAATGAGAGTACACCAAGCAGATGTAGACAACAACAATGTATGCAGGAGTGCAGCAAGTATGGCAGTGCACGTTCCTTCTGTGAAAATTCTAGACTTTTCCAGCAACGCTAAATGTAACTAATATTGTCAGCAAAGTATAATAAAAGCAATACAGTTATGAGCACTGAAATAAGGGTCATGCAAACGTACTTCCAAGGCACTGCTGATGTTTTGAATTAGTATTCTAATGTTTTTAGTGGGTTACATTGACTGCCAGCCCAGCATCACCTTATGATTTCAGCTGATGTAGCATCTGACACATAAGGGCAAAGAAGAGTTTTAATAGCACCTAGAATCAGAACATGGCAGAAGCTGAACAATGTGGAGACTAAAGATATAATCATTATAGAAGTAACAGTGAAGAAACACAAACATAGAATATGAACAGACCATCAAGACTTTAATGGATTAGACTGGAGGACTGTGAAATTCAAACTTTGAGGAACTTTTTCAAGTATGGCTAATGCTAATTACTTTTCTGGGTACGTGTTCATTAAGAATTAAGGTAAATTAGGTTAGAAAGCTGTGCATATTTAGTATACATTTGGATAGATGCAAACCTCTAGGCTTCTGAGATTGCTTTTTTTTAAATATTGTCTGTCTCTGCAGTGTTTCAAACAGCAGTACCCAAGATGATTGACACGATAGGAATGGTTAACATGGCTAATGATCTTATAGTGTGGTGAGCTACCACTTATGAGCATAGCATGTAATTTATCAAGGTGCATGAAGAAAAAAAAAGGCTTGAAAATTAATAAAAACACAAGTGCCAAATCTATATGTCTTCTCTTAAATGCATGTGACTTTATTTGATTCCTGCTAGTCTCAAACCAATCTCGGGTAATAATCAGTACCATAATAAATATAAAAAACACCAATGGCAAAACCTAAAGGACATTCTGACAGATTAAACTGAATCAGAAATAGCTATGAAACTGGCAAAACAAAAACTGACAGAATGCCATAATTCATAAGCAAACAAAAATAACACCTGCAGTAAGTGTATACCAAGTGTACACTGTTCTGAGTGAACAGACAACACAGGCGTGACTCACACCTTCTAACTCCTAATTTTAGTTTTCCTACTGATTTTCTTGCAGCTTTGAATATTGACAGGGAATCATAAAGGTTACCACAAAATGTAGACTACATGTACCCTTAGTGTAATCTTTCTGAGTGACTAGAAAGCACAATAATTGGTAGGGATGTTGTTGAATACATACCGTGTACACTTAGTGTGTACTTAGTGTATGCTTAGTGTAGGCTTTATTGAATCTGGCCCATGGAATTTTCATATTCAAGGTACTTTGGTTTTAATATACGTATTGAATTATCAGTTGTTGCAAGTGTTTTATGTTATGGTGGCACACCACACAACTTTTTTTTGTTTAATGCATCTGGCAATTTGAATGAAATTTTAAACAGAAGAAGCATCCCAAATGAAAAAAAAATATGTTTTCTTTTTGTTAAATATGTCAAAAGCCCATGACAAGTTTAATATATAAAAAACCCATGACAAGTTTTGCGTGCATTGTTTGTCTCTTCTACTTATATCAGACTCTGTCTTAGTCCACTGACCCACTTGCTCTCTATTGCTTGTGTGAAAGCTGACTGAGAGTGGCCATCATTGAGGTAGCTATCAGGGTAGTCCAGATTTTTTCTGTATGGCCTATGTCTCCTCCAAATGCATGGTCACACATTGCAAAAGGGCATGCAGTGGATTGTCTGTGCTGGTTGTCTGTCACTTTTTAAAGGGATGTTGCCAGCAAGCAGCCCTGCCTATTTTCTCAGAAGCATGGGAACTGGTTTCCCCAGTCTTCAACTAAGAAATCATATTATCCCTGTCTGCTGTCGAGCAATGCATCCCTCTCCTGCCCTGGGATAGGTGAGTGGGAAAGCTTCATCATTCCTCTACCTCACTCCCTCCCTACCTGGCTCCACCAGTTCTGGAGCCATAAATTGATCCCTGATCTCTTCGGTGTCAGTCAGGTCTACATCTTTCTGCATCAGAATTCATGATCAAAGCCCATGACAAGTTACTTTCCTATGTAGTTTTTGGTAAAGTGCAATATCTTTCTAAGTTCCTTCCAGATATGCTGGCTATAGCAGTATCACTCAGGATTATGTTGGAACATGATGAATGGTTATGGTATTAGCCACAAAATAGAATCTTTGAGATGATAAAATGCTCATTATTGAGATGCATATGTTAAAGTTCTATGATGTTTTTCAACCAGCAATCTTTCAAGAGCAAGAGTTTGGAGTACTATTACTGAAGGAAGGGGTAGCAAACAGATCAGGGGCTTTGACTGGTGCTCAGGCGCACTATATCCAGATCGGCTGAAAAAGGTTTCATGATTATATTTATGTTAACTCAATAATAATAATTTCAGACCATAAGTTACTACAGAATATTGTTCAGCATAAGTGTGCTCAACTGATCCGTACTAATGATACACTTAACAGAGATTACTTAATTTTGCAGAGTATTTCACAACTGCTTATCTCAGCTGAGAATTTTGAATATCTATGTATCTCTATAAGATGAGACACAGTTAGTTGACCATATAAGCCATAGCCTCCAGACATGAGAGTGTATTCATGATATGAACTTTCATACAGTTTTGTGATGCTACTTTACATAAGATTCATTAGATGCATATGATTAAAGAAGTGTAAGAAATCAATACTTGATGTTCTTTGGATATGTTATTTTTGAGAATATTTTCAGACAAGTTGTGGAAATACTGTTTTCTATAAAAATGAAATACAGTGTTAATCTTATTTTGGGTAGAGCGTTAGTCTCCAAAGGTTGTATAAAAAGAAGAATAAATTATGACCATTCTATAAAAAAAAATATAATAAGATCATTTAAAACTAAGTTTAATAAGTATAATAGAGTACTGACATTCTAGATGATTAAAAAAGAAAAAATATGAGAACAGTTTAGTGAAAGAATCAGATAATAAGAAATGTTTATATATTTGAATTATAATAATAATAATAGTAATTCTCCTTCATTAAGAACTTTTGTGGTTAATGAAAATTTTATGGATTATAAACTCATTGCCAATATATTTAACCAATATTTTCTAATAATTATATTAAAATTACAAATTTGGTTGTTTATTTGGAGGTTGGTCATATGTCTTTTTGTCCACTGATTACTCTGGACATTTTGAGCGCTGCACTGCATAAAATAAATAAAGGAATTAACTATGGGTCCAGTTAAAATTCCTGCAATTTTACTTGTTAATTCCATGAGTTTTACTGAACCTATATTACATAATATGTTTAATAATGTTTTCAGCATGGAATCATAGCTAGCTCATGGAGGCAATATGTAGTAACTAATATATAATGAAGTAATTAGTTGGATGCTAAATATTATCATGCAGTTAGTTTAAAATCGCTCATAGGGAAATGCTTTGAAAATGTTCTTCTTGCAATTCTGGATAATAACATAAATATTCAGCAACAGGGCAATTTTCAATACAGTTTTATTACAGGATATTCTCTGTTAACTAATTTACTGAGCTTTTGTAATGATATCACTAAAGCCTTAGCCTTCGTGTTAAGTGTTGGGTTATATATTTGCACCTGATTAAGACTTTTGACTCATGATGTGATTATTCAACTCTTGCTTGATTTAGGAAAAATATATATAATCAAATTGATTTCTAAGTGGTTAACCAATCAATTTCAGGTGGTTATGATTCAGGGTATTAAGTGAGATTCAGTTAAAATTTTATATGGTGTCCCACAGGGATTTGCCCAGAGTCCATTTTTATTTAATTTAGTTTTTAGCACCATCCCAGTTAGGAGAAATTGTTGGATTAGCAAATATGCTGAAAAATGCCAAGCTGTTTTTTTTATTGTAATGATATTTTTAAGAAGATTAATTTGTATGTGTTTAAAGTTGGCAGATGGGTATTAAGTCTGGTTTTTCAGTTTAGTGCAATTAAATGAAATGTAATTTTTTTTTTTGGTAGATCAAAAATAGAAAACCATTTTTTTTCTTTTATCTTTGGTATAATCAGTGGTTACTAATTATAAGGATGGTGGTAATATGATTTCAATAGAATTCTTGTTTGAAAGTTATGTTGAAAGTACTTGTAAAACTGTATTAAGAAAGTTAGGTTTTGTTTTTTTAAATATTACTACTAGTGATGAAGATTGTTTAATTTCTCTGTATAAGGCACATGTAAGACCCATTATATAGCATCATAGGATCAGAGGAGATTACTAGGCTATCCACTCAGAGGTCATTTTAAGCCTAGCCATTTCAACCCAATGTAATACTGTAGAAGTACTAGTCAACACCCAAGTGTCATGAACAGAGATACTGCCAGTCCAGCTATCTAGAATTTTGTAAATAATTATATGTCATTTGTGAATATCAATATGATTCATATAAAATGCTTGTGTTACAAATGTACCAAGATTGCATTTAGTGATGACTCTCCATGTCCAGGAGGGCTGTAGGTGATATCCCTGGTAAGAATTTACAGTGCTCCTATATAATATAATTGTGTCTACTGTTTGTATACTGCAGGTAAACATAATTGCTTGGAAACAGTGCAAAGCAGATTTATAAAACAGAGTCTGAAATTTAAAGATATGCTATATACTGACAGATGTTGCACTGTGAAGTTATATTCTATTCAGTATAGATATATACATGTACATTATTATTTGGTTATACATGCATGAGTGGGTATACCTTCATTGAAGGTTGTGCATTGGGGCTGGTAACTCGGCACGTAAAAATCAACTACCAATCATTAGCGGACCGGAGTTCCACTGTGGTGACCCCAACTGGGAAAAGCCGAAAGACACAACAACATTATTATTTGGTTATAGGGTATTTTATGATCATTCACTTCAGCCCTTGTTCAGTATGGATGTTCACTTATTTAGTAAAACGTACAAACATAATTTGAAATGCTATGTTCCTCTATGTAGGACTATCATTAGAAACACATACATTACTAATGTGATAGTATTTTTCATGGCTTAATATCCCTGATAATGTTAAATTGTATAAAATATTGATTAATTTAAAATCTCATTAGATGTGTGTTTTTTAACTGAGTTGATGATCCTGCCATCCGGGAAAAAGATATTTTGGCCTGAACATGTAAAATACTTATGCACTTATGAATTTATTTTAAAGTAGACAGCTCATTTAGTCCAAAGATGTGAAATCTGTATTATTTTCTACAGTCAAAGTCATAGTGAATAAACCAGCAAGTATGCAACATACCACATATTGGATGAAAGTTGGATTAGTTTTGATTCAGTATAAAAATAAAATGTGCATTACATTCTCTCTGTTTACTATTACTCAAAATATCCAGTAATGCAGCAGCATAAAACTACAGTCATAGTTCCATCCTGTAAATATGTGTGCACACACACACACACACACACACACACACACACACACACACACACACACACACACACACACACACACACACACACACACACACACACACACACATGCACACACTTGCACATGCACGCAAACGCACACACACACACACACACACACACGCACACACACACACATACACACGCACACACGCACACACGCACACGCACACACGCACACGCACACACATGCATGCCCACACACTTGCATACACACACACATATATATATATATATATATATATATATATATATATATATATATATATATATATATCATGAGGAAATAAGTACTGAAAAGTACTGAAATTTTGGGCTTGTTTTCAGTTTTGGAGTACAGAGATTCATCTGTACTGTTTATGGAATGTTCATGAAGAAAATTGGTTAGAGGTAAATGACTAAGTCTCATGCTATTAAGTTTGCATTCTCTGTTAGTTCAAGAAAATAAAAGAATTGCTATAAATTTATCAAAAGAAAGGCATTTGCTAAAAAGCAGAATAAGGTGTATAAATATGGCTTTTGGAATTGTTTCACAGAAAATTAAATGATCTGACACAGCAAACAGAATACAATGCAGTGAATGTTATAATATATAGAAAATTCATATCTATAGCAATTCAAAAATGTACTCAACTAAGCAGCAGAATTGACTGAAAGAAGCTCGGGCATAACATTTTTTTTACCAGTATCTTAAAATAACTGAATTAGATAAAGTAGTACACTTTTCTCAGTGTCAGAGTAATTGTACAAGTGTTGTACTTTGTCCAATGCTTTGCAATTATGAACCAATTACAAACGCCCAAAGATTCCTAACCAAAAAATTACAGGCCTAACATTCCTGAGCTATCCTAGAAATTATATCCCTTTATTCAGTGTCATATATGCTTTTGAGGGGAGAGATCTGTCTTACCTACCATGCCATAAAAAATGCATTTGACGTAGACCTCCTCTATCACTGCAAGGACAATGATTCCATCTGTACTAGAACTAAAGACCTAAATCTTTTACCAACAGATACACCATGGTGGAGGGAAAGGTTTATAACTCAGGAATAAAGGCCCCTTGCATGCTAAGCATTTTGACTCACTATCTTACTTTACATATAAACTAGATGACTGGGTGGGTATTTGCAAATTTACTTCAAGGGTGACTGGCATGTTCCTCCTGGAGAAAATAGGTGCAACCTGAAGGAAGGTACTGACAAATGCTGATAAGACTAAATGGCCTTGGAATACCTATGAAATGTAAAGCTATGAAGGTGTCTATAATAATGTATTCCTCATGTGGTTTCATGAAAGTTGCTGCTCAGGACACTGTTGTGTGGAAAAATTAACATACTTTGAATCAGTGCTCAAGGTTTGAAAGACTGATGAAGATACCAATATGTTTTGGAGACTGTACCAAATGTATATGGTCTCTGTGAATGCTTTGCCTTAAAACATATAAAAAGTTGAATTTCAGTTTATTAAGTTGTATTTCTATAAATTACATAACAGACTCTGTAGAGACAGGACATTTCAGTTTTACCACTTCCATATCTTCTACCATCCTACCATTTGCATACTTTCTCAGTATGGCCTTTTATGTGTCACTTTCAGAAATGTTTTATTATTCAGGTGTGTATTTAAGAAAAAGCCTAGGTCAATATCTGTGCAGGGTCTCAGACTTTGTTTTCTTATAGTAGAGTCATGTTTTGCATATATATATATATATATATATATATATATATATATATATATATATATATATATATATATATATATATATATATATATTTAAAATAAAAAGAATGTAACGTGCCCATATGTACATATAGTAGTGTTACTGTGGCTGTGTCTTTTAAAAGGGCTTATGATACTATAGCTCTGTCCTAAAATGGGAGTTACCAATAGGTCAGTTTGCATGTCGCAGTGATAGTATAGTTCATTAAAGCTGTTGCTGAATGTTTATATCAAAGGCTTCTTGATTTGCTCATCCTAATTACATGTGCAGTTAAATGTATACATATACTACACATTTCATAGGTTCATAGGTTCATAGGTTCATACTAGGCTATCTGCCCAAGGGCATTTATAAGCCTAGCCCATAGTTATGTGGCTTTACCCCCTTTTAAAAACTAAAAACTATGCCTTGCATTTTTTTGTGTCCTCTCTCAAGCAGTGAAAGAAATCCCCTGGGGGTATATCTCTATATCTCCCATCCATGGTCAAGATTCCTCTTAGACAAGACCAGAGAAGGTGCTCTGCCTCACATGATTTTGTTTTGATTCCACAGCATAGGGTCTCTGGGTGATGAATCTGTCCCTCAGCCCGCGTAACCGTGTCAGCTTCTATTTATCCGCCCTCTCCCGCTTTTGTGGTCTGAGGTTTTGATGATTTTTGAGGTTTTTTATATTCATCAAATCTTCATTTGATATGGCTTTATATGTCAGGCACAGGTCACTCTGAGCAAAAGCGGTATAGAGATGAGTAGAGCTGGTTTCATTCATAGCAGTATGAGACATTTTTTTGATTTTTTTGGTTTTTTTTTTTTGGAACCCTTTTTCCTTTTGGGGGGGAACTTTGCAGCGGGTGTCTCAGCAGCGGGTATGATACATTCGATATTCATCAAACATAATGATAATGGTATATAACTTTATGGCCATTTTCAGTCACATAATGCAACTCTGACCACAGCAGTTCCCTTCTCTAACTTCTCTTATCTCCTCTGAATCAGTTACTCAAGCCTGTGTTGTCCATTTTAAGAACCTGAAGAAGTTTCTTTCTGCACTTTTCTGTATTTTGTTATCATCACTTTCATCCTCTCTACCATCATTCCAGTTGTAATTTTCTTAGCATGGCCTTTAATGAAGCACTTTATACAGTTTTATTTTAATTGACAATCAGAGTCATTGCTTGATATCTTGGCACAATAAAAGCATGCCAAATCTCTAGCTACCAGTGATTTTATTTATACAGGACTCAGTCATATCTTGTTATAACCTGGCAGCTTTTCTTGTGATTGCCTCCATCGATATTACAATGTTTAGTGTCTTCCTTTGTGCTTAGTCTTTGTTTGATAATAACTTTTCTGTGTTTTCACTATTCCTATCTTAATATCTTTTATCAACTCACCTTGTCTTCCTTCAGACTAATAGTGCTATGATATTTTGCAGTTTTACCATATAGACATATATCTATTTCTTTCAAGATAATCTTTATTTTTGTGAATTTACTATATATTTTACATCCATGTGGTCTGCAGACTTACTATAATCTGTATAAATATCTTTATTTCAGCTTTTCTGGCACTAATGAATTATACATCAATCCAAAGGTTTTGATGTCTACTGCATTAACTATCCTTGAGACTCTTTAGGTCCCTTCAGTCTTGCAAAATTCAAAATATAATTTACTTGTTCACTTCAAGTCTCTAATTTTTCATGAGAAGCATTAAAAGATCCTAGATAATCAGCAAAGTCTACCATTTTGTAACCGTTATTTTATTTATTTTACATTTGATTACCAGGTATTGTCTGACTGGGCCAGAAGCCTGTTTTCAGTGAAGACCCAGCTAGAAAAGATCCAGAAACTTTATGAAAGTAAGACAGTGTAAATAACAGTAAATAAAGTAAAAGTACGTGTTAGAAAGTGAAAATACAGAAACAAAGGAGTTTACAGCAAAAATACAGTTACAGCAAAATACAGTACAATGAGTTATATGGATAATAGCCACACAGAGGAAGTGTATTTACATTATCACATGGACAATCATGTTTAAGTTTATATATATATATATATATATATATATATATATATATATATATATAGGTAAGTTAGTAGTAAGGGAATTGTTAATTCCTTGGCGGGTAGAGAATGATTGCTATAAGAAAGGTTGGATAGGCAGGGGGTGAGAGGACTCTGAATGAGGGAACAAAGCTTGGGCTAGTGCAGAAGCATAACCAGTGATTAGTAAAGTGTTCTTTTAGGTATTACTTGAATTTGAGGCTATCAGTCATATTTAGGATGTGTTGGGGTAATAGATTCCAGGTTCTAGATATTTTGTTACAATAGAGGGAATCACCATACGTATTGTGGGATTTAATAACCTTTAGAAGCAGTTTATTGGATGATCAAAAAGCCCTAGGGTTTGCATTTACCTGAACTAGGTCTTTTTATAGCTGGGCAGTTACTGAGTTTATGGACAATGCTGTGGGCAATGGTTAGTTGATTCAGGTATAATAGGCTGGGTAGCTCAATCCATTTGAGTTGTTTAAGATCTGTGGTAGGTTTGCAGCAAATGTTGCTATTTTGTTATAGCACATCTTTAGACTGTTTAGGTTTTGTGCAGGTTGGTAAAGATTTGTGAAGAGTAGAGGAGGGTGGGTAGTAGATAGGATCTGGCTGTGGCTGGTCTGGAGTTGTTGGTTAGGTATGGTTTGGCTCTGTAGAGTGAGCCATGTTTAATATGGACTTTTTTGATCGAAATTTAGACAGTTATCTATTGTGACTACTAGAAGCTCACTTTGATCGACTGGTTCAATTTTAGTGCAGTTGGAGGAGTAGATGGTGCGTGGGGGGTAGTTTTTTGGCTTTATTGTTGGAAAAGAACATAAGCTTAGTTTTTTTTAGATTTAGTATGAGTTGGTTTTTGGTGAGGTAGTTTTCTATGTCTTGGAGTGACTTTTGTGTTTTTTCTTGTAGTTCAAGAAATGTAGGAGCAGGGCCGATAAGTGAGGCATCATCAGCATATTGGATGATAGAAGCTAGTTGGGGTGCAGTGCTTAGGGTATTGGTAAACATAATGAAAATGAGAGGCCCAAGGATGGAGCCCTGAGGAACTCCGACAGGGACAGGTAGGACGGGGAAGAGGTTATTTTTCCATTTGGTGGACGCCTGTCTATTAGTCAGATAGCTGTGGAACCAAGATAAGGAAGGTAGACTAAGGTTATATGTTGCTAGTTTATTGAGAAGTTTCTGATAGGAAACTGTGTCAAAGGCTTTAGACATATTGAGGAAAGTAGAAGAAATAGTAGGCCTTGTTTTTTGAGGAGGTTAATAGTGTTGGTGAAACTTATTAGTATGGGATTTGCACTATGTTTGGGTTGAAAACTGTACTGAGAGTTGGACAGGAGGTTATTGTTAAGGAGGTAGTGCAGGTGCTGTTGATGCATGCATTTATCTAGGATTTTGGCTAGGGGAGAGATAATAGTGATGGGTTGGTAGTTAGAGCAGTCTGTAGAGGGGCTACCTTTGTGAAGGTGGCTGATATGTGATATTTTCCAGAGGATAGGTACATATTGTTCTTAGATTGAGAAATTGATTAGTATTGATACAGGATAACAGATGAAGGAAGCAGCAAGTTTTAGGTATCATTTGGGAGCTGATCAGCAGCAGGAGATCTGGGCTTTAGTTTGGTTAGGAGCTTTTTATGTAACTATTTTGTATGGGCTTAATGGTGAATGAGTTAGGTTTAGATTCTGTAGAGTTGGGAACTGTTAGGGAACTGTTAGGGGTGAGTTGATATTAGTGTTTAGGAGGGATGTAATACATTTGATGAAATGTGAATTGAACTGGGAGGCTAAGCTATCAGTAGTGGTAGTGGTTGGTGGTGATGGGGTAGTGGAACTACCAGGATTTAGGAGCTGTTTAATATTTTGTCAAAGTTTTTATGGGTTGTTCTCATGTTTTTGTTGGAATGTGAGGAAGCAAGATTTTTTGTCACGGTTGATTTGTTTTGTGGCTTGATTACTTAGTTTTTGATAAGCAATTAGGTCAGCTTTGTTTTTGGTACATTGGTAAATTGACCCGACTATACCTCTTTGTTTGAGTAGTGTTTTTGGTGTCTCTAGTTAGCCAAGGAAGTTGTTTAGTTTCGGTGCAAATTTTCCTAATGGGAGCTAAGTTGTTTAGAATTTTGAGGAAGGTATTGTTAAAATATAGAACTGCAATATCTAACTGGAGGGATTGTCACATTGTTTAAGGAGTGTGTTGAATAAGGGAGAGGAGAAATTTATTTTTTGCTATGGATGTGCTTATACACGATATTGTTGAGGGTGTGAATCATTTTCCTGAGAAGAAACATTGGTAAATGATCACTCTGTGTGTCTGGAAGGCAGCCTGCTAGTTGACCTAGGTTGGGTTTATTTGTTAGTATGCAATCTAACATTGATTGTTTTTTAGAGTGTTTGCCAATAAAAGTGGGAGAGTTAATACTTTGAGTGAAATTACAGAGGTTGATAAAGTTGGAGGGGTTATCAGAGAAACAGATTAGCCAGTCTAGGTTGAAGTCCTCTAGCACTATTGTTTCTTGTTGAAATTGGAAGATGCCCAGCAGAGAAGGTTTTCTATGCTGGATAAGTTGTTTCCAAGGGACAGGTAGATGGTGATTATAGTTATAGTTTTATGGGGATTGATTTGTAGGCATGTGGTTATTAATTCAGAGTTGGGGAGGTCTGCTGGAGTGCAATTGAGTTGTTCTAGCTTATGGGAGTCTTTAAACATGATAGCAATGCCACTGCCTGACTTTTGTAATCTTTCAAGTCTGATAATGTTGTAACCTTTGGGCAAGATGTCTTCATCTTTTATATGGGGTTTTAGCCAGGCCTCAGTTATGATAGCAATATCAGGTGAATAAAGGGCAACAGTAGCATGGGATTCATGTAGTTTATTTATTATGCTCCTTAGGTTGAAATTGATAATTAATAGATCAGAGCTGCTATTTTTTGTATATGGGAGGTTGCCTGAGAGTTTGTTGAGGTCGTGAGTACCTGGGATAGTGTGTGTGTGTGTGAGGGGGGGGGGGTAGCAGGGAAGCTGAGTGGATTTGGAGGCTTGGGTCCTGGGTTTGGATGTATAACTCCACGTAGTTTAATGTTGTGCATTTGTAACTGCATCTGTGTTCCAGTATTTCAATTACATTCATAAATTAGCTTTTATATAATGTCAGAGTTACACTGTGTAAATAGGTTTTGGCAATAATTACTTAACTGGTTATTATCAAATCTTTGATTTAAAATGTTGTAATATGTTAGATAAAGTGTCCTAAAAGAAGAATAAAGAATCTTTATTTTCTGTATAATTTATGATGTAATTTATATAATCTTTTTGAGGCACATTTTCTGAATTACTGCATTGGCCTACTAAAAAAGGTAAACATTTATTTTGACTGAGAGCAGATATGGTCAAATATCTATAGAGTCTTTATTTTGCCCAAATTAATTCAGCAGCAGTTTTATGCTGGTTGGTGATACCTACTGGACGCCCCATAAATTTTTGAGGTGATAACTTCACAGCTAATGGGTTTCCCATTTTCCGGTCATGTAAATCTTTGCAACTATTTTAATGTAGTATTCTGAATGGAGTTGTGAATGGCACAACTATCTTTATGGTATCTACTTAATATTCCCACAAGACCTGGTTATATATTTTGGAGGTACTTAACTAGTTGCAGGCATGATTTACCTTTTCACATGATGTACCTATTTCTGGAGACACATACCTATCTGCAAGCTTGATTTACCCCTTTACAAAATGTTGATGTTGATCAGTACACAAGGAACCAGACTACATGTCTTACATACAAATGGCAACATAATTTTAAAAAGACGTCCCATATCTTCGATCGTTATTTACCAGATGCACTAATTAATGACTTTGTGAGGTAGATCTTTGTAAAATAATTTATTAAGTTTACAGATTTTACTCTGTTTTTGATAATATGTTGCATCATTTTTGTCATGTTCATCTTTTTCAACTTATATTTCTATACAGTACCCCACAACAAAGTTATAGTCTGTTCAGTGTTCAAATGTTAAACTAATTAGGTACCCAGATTTTTAGCTGTCTGTACCTACTTTTTAAGAGCCTTTGTACCTATTCTAAATGTCTACAGGTTGAGAGGTATGATTCCTACATTAATTACCTCTGATTTAAACAAACAATAATATGCCTTATGTCTGCTTAACTGAAGTGTTTTACTGCAAAACATTTGATCAAAAGAGAAGATATATCACTCACGTGTGTATTCCTTCTGTGAAATCCTTACTCTCGCTTATGTTTAAAATGCTCACAATAATGTCTTGCACTTACTAAAAAGTTTTTAAAACTGTTCCCTGATTTTAACCCACTTTGTTAATCCAGTCATTGAAACATTTGATGGCTCTGTTACTTTTCTGTTTTGTTTCACCTGGATGTTATTCCTGGGCTTCCTCACATCATATTGCTACCTGACACACCTTGTGCCAGAAATAGATCCTAACTAATCTATTAAAGCAGCAAGTGTCAGCGGACAGGAACCTTTCAATAGTCCATTTCATTTATCTTGACAATAATGTAGTTTGGTGGGCACCTGTTTGGATATTATTGGTGCAACAGCATGTTCTCCTGTCAGACCTTTGGGTTATGTTTGTTTTATGTTCCCATTTCAGGCTGTTGGGCTATTTTAGCCTGTTGGTTATACAATTTTTAAAAAACAAAAAATAGAATAAAATATGATTGTTAAAGAAAGAACTTTAATCTGTGTGGGATTTTTATAGTGGTACTGAATTAATGTAATTGTCCTGCATGCCAGCATCATATAAACCCTTTTACTGTCCTGAATCGTACTTCTTCAGTTGTTTCCCTATAAGAGTAACAATTCATTTTTATCATGAAAAATTGCTTAAATTATCTTGATAAATATTCTTTTTGGCAAAATCATGATATATAAACATTTTTGCATCTGGCTCTTTACATATGCAGCCAACTCATTTAAAAAAAATGTTCCATCAAGTTTGTTCCTTACAAAGTGGTGTATTTTTGAGTGCGGTTGAGAGGGGTGCACTCCCTGTCTCCATTGGTACAGGTTTCATTCCCATCTACTTGCTTAAATATACTAATTTTATTATCGATATAATTTTTAGGAAGGGAAACAAGCTCAACAAAAAATTGTCTTTTAAAAGTTGACTCTTTATGAAATGTCACATTTCCATATTTCCATGCTCAAAAATAATACTGCATGAATCAGTTAATTGTAAAATCAGTAAATCAACTTAAATCTATCTCATAATCATAATTATCTTGTAATTTTTCTTTTAAATCACTTTCATGCCAAAAATCACAGTGTATTAATTGTTTCTTATTGAATCAGTAATAAAGCTGTTATATTACAGGAAATTCTCCCTGTGTTGCTTGTACATAAATTGCATTCAAAAGCATTTTGTATAAACTGTTTGGTTGCATGTTGTGTGATCAGTTAATAGCATCTTCTTCTGAAGAATCTCTAGGAAACTCATCCTTATTGTTTTATATAAAATTTCAGTAGGCATAAGTAATTTCATATAAATTGTGTATCTATCAATTATATATATATATATATATATATATATATATATATAAAAACCACTTCTGCGAAAGTGCACTTTCGCGATAGCCAATCCACTGAATTGGAAAAATAAATAAAAAACTACAGTAAATACTATTTTGACCCCCCCCTAATTAAATATACTAACTCTGAGATCACACTGCAGTGGGGAAAAGGATATATTTTCTTATCCCCACTGTAACGTGCTTTAGCGAATCGTCTTTTGGGGAAATGCACTTCTGATGTAGTGCAATTTCACTTAAGTTGGTTTGACCTTCTGTTTCTCGATAAAGAAACAGAAGGAGACCCCATATATATATATATATATATATATATATATATATATATATATATATATATATATATATATATATCTTAAACTGAAACATGGACTGCCAAAATCCTTTCTCTGTGAAAGGAATCACTTGGCCACCTTGAAAAAAAAACTAAATGGACCAAAACTAAACCCACCAAAGTGGGGGGGGGGGCTTTGCCCTCATCACCTACACTACTTAAATATGCCAACTATGAGATCGCACTACACTGAAGAAAGGGCAAAGTTCACCATGGTGGCCAAGTGGTTCCTTTCACAGGGAAAGGATTTCATCAGTCTGTGCTTTCAGTTTAATGTTGTTTTGGAGAAGAAGTGGAGTTGGATAAATGGAATTCAAAGAAATGTAATTTTGGTGGTTTGAAGTAGACCCATATATATATATATATATATATATATATATATATATATATATATATACATATATATATATATATATATATATATATATATATATATATATATATGGATTCACTACATAATCTCAAAATATCGAATTTCAAAATCTCAAGACTATATAGCCGAAATCCCTAAATGCCGAAAGACCAGAAGCGCGAAATTCAAAATCCCGAACATACAACACACATACAGCACACACATACACATGCACACAACTTCCCCCCACAAAATCCAACATATCATCCTACACTACAGATAAGCAGGGGGTCAATCCCCGCTGCACACCCCATATGGGGGCTGTGCCCACCCACACCTCCCTACTTAAATATACTAACTCTGACATCGCACAGACACACACGGGAAACTCACACCCACACATTTTTTTTTTTTCAAATAGAAATTTTATTGATTTTACCATACTCGTATATCACAAACAATTGCAGATTAATCGTGTACAGTACAACAGAAGAGAATACAAACACTACACATTATATACAATATATACAATTATGCTGCTTAAGAACAGTAAAATCACTGTGAATTTACTTTAATGTAAGCCTAGATGAAAGAGGATAGGTATAATGACCGCACACACTATATTACACTTTAGTTAATATTTGAGGAGCAGTAATAGGAGGAGAATTAGTATTAGAATTGAGCCACCTTTAACTCAGGATAGGGGTAACAGGGAGAGATAAAGGAAATAGATAAGCATAATTGTTAGCTGTCAGACAAGAGTTCAAATATGAAATTCCAAAGTTTCTGTTAGTAGGCCTGCTTATGGGGGTTAGATATTAAAAGTTTTTGAGAAGTAATGTATTTGACAGCCAACCCCCTAAAACCTCTCCAGGACATCTTAGAATGGTCTATCCAATGTTTGGTAATGTAAAATTTAACTAAAAGACAAAGTGTAACTAAGATATGTAATTTTAACTTAGGTATTTAAGGCTGGTAACATGTAATAATGCCATTTCCCAGGAGACGGTTGATTTATGGTAACCCATTTTGTCAAGTCTCACCTTGAGAGAGCACCAAATACTGTGAGAATATCTGCAGAACCATAAAATATGAATGATGTCTGCCTGGGGATAGGAACAGCAGGGACATGAGGTGGACACATTTGAGTCAGATTTGTTTAAGTGGACTGGAGTGAAGTATAAGTTGTTGGTAACCATAAATTGTGTATAGGTAAGCTTTTTGAATGGGGAAAACAGAAGTGTGGATTTAATGGCTGAAAGTTTCTGATCTACTGACAGATTTGTCCCTTGATGATCCCAATATTCTGTGTATACAATTTTTCCCTGATATAGAATTGAGATAATAAGTTTATATGATGAGGACAGCATACTTTTCTTGCTGGCTAAGTTTTGTAGCAGCTTGGCCACCAGGTTGCAGTCAGAATCAGTAATAGTGTGGCCATGAAGTAGAGATATAATAATTTCCCTTATTTGCCGCAAAATAATGATATATATTTTTAGGTAAGTTTAAGAGGATTTGAAGTTCTTTTAGTGATGAACGACTATGTTTTTGGATATCCCATAGTGTGTATTCTCTTATTAAGGATAAGTCTTTGATAACATACTCTTACAGATTTGGGGTGCCATATGAATTTCGCAAATGCTTTATGTACTGTATTGAAAAAAGCACTGGGAATGAAGGAGAGGGATGCATGGAGATGATATAGAAACTTTGGCAGTATATTCATTTTAATGATAGAAGTTTTAGCTATAATATGGAGTTTCATCTGTAGCCCTCTAGACATATCTTGCAAAATAGCCGTCCATACTTTTGTTAAGTTGCAATGTAAAACGGAAGAAGAAGAGTGATTATAAGAGACTCCTAGATATTTGAAGGAATATATTATGTGGAAAGATGAGTCTGGAAAAAAGTTTTGTCTATGGGCTAAAGGATTGATTGGGAAAATATATGATTTGTTTTGGTTAATTTGATAGTCAGACATATAAGCAAATGTGTTTAAGGAAGTGATTATTTTTTAGTGTCCGACATGGGGTGTATAAAGTAGATGATCAGGTCAACCGCAAATGTGGTCAAGTTCGTGCTGGTATTGAGAATTCTGGGGATTGAGTAGTATGTTTTCTGTAATATAGATAGGAAGAAAGGTTCTAGATATAAATTAAAAAGAAGAGGGGACAGAGAACACCCTTGTCTAGGATTGAGTGGTATGTTTTCTGTAATATAGATAGGAAGAACGGTTCTAGATATAAATTAAAAAGAAGAGGGGACAGAGGACACCCTTGTCTAGTGCTGTTTGAGATTTTTATCGGCTGTGAATATTGCTTGTTTATATAAAGGCGGGTATAAGAGCTATTATATAGTATTTTGATGATGGTGACAAATTAGGGGGGGGGTGTCGAAGTAAGATAGCACTATGAACAGAAAGTTCCAATTGACCCTGTCAAATGCTTTGCATGCATGTAATATCATTGCGTGTCTTGGGTTTCTATCCTTCTTGGTAAGGTTAATCATAGTCTCCACAGTTAAAGTATTGTCCCAAGTGTGTCTGCTAGATATGAAACCTGCTTGTTCTACAGTAATTAGGGAATTTATAACTTTTTTAAGTCTTTCAGCTAGTATGGCAGATAACATTTTTATGTCAATATTCATGAGGGAGATTGGCCTGTAATTGTTAAGGTTCGATTTATCTAGAATGTTCTTGGGGATTAGTATGGTCTTTGACTGGTTAATATAGAGGTCTACAATGCTATTATTTGCTATGTAATCATATAGTTTGAGTAGGATGGGAGCTAAGATATCTTTGAATGATTTGTAAAAACCTGGGGAATGGCCATCTGGACCTGGAGCTTTCCCTAGTTAAAATTTTTCAATGGCCTGTATAACTTCTTGAATAGTCAGAGGAGTAGAAAGGAAAAATTTCTGGTTTTCATTTAATTTTGGAAATGTGAGGTTGTTAAGATAGTTTTCCATCTCTGCACATGGTGTTTGAAGATTACTGCTAGCATAAATTTTGGAATACAGTTGGTGAAATAGTTGAATAATTTGAGCATCTGATTTATAAAATATATCTTGATGTTGAATAAGGGCAATTCTGGGAGAATTAAGCTTATTTTCGATCAATCTAGCTAGTGCTTTAGAGGGAGTTTGAATTCATTCGGAATATTTATTTATAAATCTTAATTCTTGAAAGGAGTAATTGGACTGGTGTAATTCAAACAGCTCTCTACACACTGCCCAGCGAACATCATATGGGATATCAAGGTCACGAGAGTCAGAGTTGAATTCATTTAAAATATTGGTAATCTCTTCAGTAACTGTCGGGTCTTTTAAGATATTGCTGTTCAGAGACCAGTTAAAACGTCTATTAATTAGGGATGGGTTAGGTGTAAAGTTTAACCCTAAAGCAATCATTGAATGATCTGAAAGTAATCTAGGCTCAGTTGAAAATTTTAATTGCCAGTTAGTTAATGTGTTAGACGTTAGAAAGAAATCTATGTGGGACCAAAAATTATGACACTTAGAGAAGTAAGTGTAAATGTTGTTGTTCCTGGTCTGACTATCAAAGGATATTGGGTTGACTAAATCAAAGTCAGAGATTAATTCCATTAAAGCTAGGGAGTCTTGTGTGTTATAGGCTTTGGATTTATTAGAATGGTCCATTTTAGGGCCAATTACTGTATTCCAATCCCCCCCAAGGATATAAAAATGGTTAGGGAAATTAAGTAGCATGTTATACACTTTTAAGATAAATCCCTGTTGTCCTGAGATTAGTCCATAAATGTTTAGGAATAGAATTGGTTTATTGGGAAGTGTAATTAGGCACATGAAGTAACACCATCTACCTTCCTGATCAGCACCTTTGTCAATAACAGATGGTTTAAATGTGTTTTTAATAATAATCGCTACTCCCTTAGAGTTACAGCTGGATCCCGATGAAATAATATCTTTTATCAATTTCCTGTTCTTTTCCCTAGCCCAATCTTCATTAATCGTATGCGATTCTTGAATATAACAAATATCTGATACTGATTTAGTCAGTATGTGCATTTGTAAATTTCTTTTTTTTTTTTATCCTGGAGTCCTCTGACATTCCAGGAGATAATGTTCAGGCCTTATCTATACTTAAGGGGGCTAAGAGTTAAATTGTTTGGGTTTATAGAATGACTAGAGAGGAATGGAGTAATAAGTGGCTCAACCTTGAACTGTAGATTAGAATTGTGTGTGACAGCTAATAACAATGCAGCACAAGACTCTCTCAAAACTACCCAAGTGCCTACCCACTTAACCCTTATATTTGAGAGAGACACAGCAAAATAACAAATAGGGAAACATGACTCTAAAATAATTATGTAGTAAACAAGTGCAACAGAACTAAAACAGTATTTGCAAAATATATACATCTTTGAGTCATTTCCAAAAGATGTCATCTTTAACTCTTCTTATCTAATCCAGCTAGCTTCTACTGAGGATTCTACCAGCTACAGAGAATAAACAAGTGCTTAGTTGTTGAGCCCGTTTATAAAATAGACATAAGGCAGGGGATCTAATTAAGCAACTATTTACACTAGTATCAAATTATTGATCAAGCAGATATCTAATCAAATATACAGAAGAATATCTATCTAAAATAGTCAGATATTGATTCGTACATTTGATTTTCCTTCCCTTCTCTCAGGTTATACCCTGATTTACTGCTGTATTGATGACAAGAAATGTCCCAGAATAACATTAGTAGGAAACCAACAATACAAATGTTGCAGTAATATCTTATGGTGCTGTTCAAGTCATTATAACACACAGTAAGAAATGCAGATAACTTTAAAACACAAAAGGAAAAACTTATGACTCTTGACATAAAATGTCCCCAACTGGATTTATGACCTTTGTTATGTCAGGTTAATTTACATCGGGCTTTCCCTAGAAGCCTAGGGAATTACATTGTGTCTGAGCATCAGGCCACTGATAAATGAGTGCCTTTTTTCAACTGGGGGATTGGAAAGAGGCGCACTAGCTCACATTCGCCCCACAAAGGTTAATCATCTCTATCAGACCGATCCAGTCGGGAGGTGCTAAAACGGGAATCAGACAGCAGAGCACGCCGTATGTTTATGTGTAGGTGACTTCACATCTCAATTCTGTGTCTGGTACAACACTAAAAGGAAATGGACTTCAGTGGTTGTCTTATCTGACCTCAGCAGGGAATTCTGCCTGTGTTCAGTTTTCCAGCCTCTGAAGTAATCCAACATATATAGTTACCAAAACCCCCTTGTAAATCAACTGCTTAAAATAGCTTGGAGTGTTGGTCAGTAGCTTTCTTTCTCACATGAATATAAATTCTAGAGTCAATAAAGCAACTTGCAGTCAGTAATTATAACAATCAATTAGAAATACTGGGATAAGAACCATAAAAACAAACATTAAAACAGTATATAAAATAAGACATAAGATACTATATATACATATATATATATATATATATATATATATATATATATATATATATATGTATATATATGTATATACACACACACACACAATTATTTGTGTCTTAACCTACGTGCCTTCAAAAAAGGTTAAGTGAGAAGACACCATTAAGTCCTGGAGGCTTCTCTAGATTAAGCAAAAGAATCCATTTTTGTTTGGCTACCTCAGTGTAGTTCTCTATGTCTCCTCCCCGAACATTAATATCTATTACCTTCAATACTAAAAATTTAAAAATGTGAGTTTGAACAGTCATCATAATATGGGTAGCTAGGGCATTATTTACCTTCTTATTATTGATGTCCCTAGCATGATCAAGTATTCTTTCTTTAAGTAATATGTTGGTTTTGCCTACATAAAATGCATGGCACTTTTGGCAAAATGAGAAATACACTAGATTAGCAGTTCTACAATCTGCATAAATAATCTACATTGATGGTAAAGTTACATACTGGATACATATAGCATGAATAAGTATAAGTGTACTTACATGCTGAGCAACTTCTACATGGAAACATGCCCTTTCTGACAGATATGCTACTTCTGTTAACACTAGGCTGATTTCTATTGCAAAGGTGTTGTTTAAGGGACAAATTATTCCTAAAGCAAAAATCAGGTGTATGCCCTATCTTCTTCATCAGCCCCGGGGCAGTATGTAAGATGTTCCAATTCTTCTTAATAATGCTGCAATATTCACTGATGTCACTAGATTATTGCAGCATTACCCTGAAAGTATTGGTGCAAGACGTTTGCTGACCTGAGGAAACAGACACTTCTGTACTACTGCTAAAATATGGTTTGCATCTGCTCCTTCTTTCTGCCCATGCTCCATCAATAGCTCTGTCTATATCTCTGACTACATCACCTCCACATATAATGATACCAAACTACCAAACACACTTTTTACTATGTTTCTGCAGAGGGGCAAGCCTCCCTGCACCCCCCATGTGGGGAGCTCCCCCCCGTAAATTAAATATACCAACTCCAAGATAGCACTACAGTGGGAAAAAGTTAATTTCCTAACCCCACTGTATCAAGGGAAGCCCCTCCTGCAGAAATGTAGTAAAAAGTGTGTTTGGTAGTTTGGTGTCATTATATGTCGTTATATGTGGAAAGGATGTTATTTTCATGTGTTTTGTACAGTTAGATGTTATGAAATTCGATGCTATGGGTTTTAGATGTTTTGGTCTCAATGTTATGAAATTAGATGTTATTGGTTTTAGATGTTTCAAAGGGAACCCATATATATGTATATATATATATATATATATATATATATATATATATATATACACACACACACACACACACACACACACACACACACACACACACACACACACACACACACAATAAGCACAATACTACTGCTATTTTTGCTGTTGTTGTTGTCCATAATACTCTGCATGAATAATTGTGTATGCTTGCTGGTTTGCTCTTTATTATCAACCAAAAATGCATTGATATACTTTGCTACATAATTAATTCCTTCTTCATATATTGCTCATTTGCCTCATTTCTAAACTGTGCAACACAAGGCTTTGGCTATGCCATTTTGTTTCCTGTCCCTCATACTGGTTTTCCTGCTTGAAGCCCTTAAAATTCATCTGTACTTGTTGACTGTCTTTGTTGCTAGTTGTGGTTGCCACCCTTTTACACTTGTTCACCTTCAGTATTTAATAACTGATACTAGCGCTGTAACCCTGCTCTGAAGCCTGAGTTTACACATTGTAATGGTTTGGCCAAAAGGTGTGCATTTCCACATACAAACACACACAAGCACAGTAACACTGGGTAAGAAAACAAAACAAACAAACAAACAAACAAACAAACAAACAAAACAAAACAGATGCACAGGTATGTATTACTTAGCTAACTGTAACTTTATGCTTCAAAAATATTTTTTTCTTTGTTCTACAGACAATCAATAATTTGTTAGGTACCTCTGAATGCTACTTTGCACTGTAAAATAAAGTTATCTTTTCATGATAGGATTCCTGCAAAAGATGAAGCAAGTAATTTGATATCAGAAATCATAACTGGTAATAACTGGCATCTGCTCTTGCTGTAAAACAGAAGATTGTTAAAGCAGTGTAACCTGAAGGGATTTGCCCCTGCGTTTTGATGTAATGAAGGGGAGATCCAAAAACACAACTAAGCATGTTCTTTGGCAAATCATGGCAAGAGCGAGTAATACCTGAGTACTGCGGGATAAGAGACGAGAGTCTATGTTACTAAAGTGAGATCAAGACAAAGGCATGATGCTCCAGACCTAGTAGCCTGAGACAGGTATAAATGTCTTACAAGTCTCTCCTGAAGGAGATGACCAAAGCAGAACAGACTATTAATGGGACAGTCACATCAAAGAACTCCAGTGTATGTCACTGATATGATAACTATATGTTAAAAGGAGAGGCGCTTATTAAACATGGGGAGATAGGCATGCTGGCAGGGTAAAAACGAAATTGACAGCAAAACGTACACCTTAAACTAATTCTTGCCTTACCTTTGATGGGTTATCCAACACTCCTTCTTTACATTGTACTACTTTTTCCTCACAATCCCTTGCAATCTTATTATGCTAATCACTGTTCAGCACCAACTCTATTCCCACTCTCCTTTCTATCCAGCCTCACTCCACAAATCTATCATCCCTCATACCCAGCAACTAGCATTTGCCATTATTATTCACTATGTTGTGCCACCTCTTCTACCTTTTATTCACTAACTTGTGGCACCTCTCCTACCTTTTATTCACTAACTTGTGCCACCCTTCCTACCTTTTATTCACTAACTTGTGGCACCTTTCCTACCTTTTATTCACTAACTTGTGGCACCTTTCCTACCTTTTATTCACTAACTTGTGGCACCTCTCCTACTTTTTATTCACTAACTTGTGCCACCCCTCCTACCTTTTATTCACTAACTTGTGCCACCCCTCCTACCTTTTATTCACTAACTTGTGCCACCCCTCCTACCTTTTATTCACTAACTTGTGCCATCCCTCACCAGCGTATTTGACATAGTCAATTGCTCTTCTCTAATAATCCAACTTTCAGAACTAGACATAAGCCCTGATATCATCCTTTGGTTCCAAAGTTATCTGACTAACTGTCACTTCTCAGTGAACTATAACTCTAATATCTCTCTTTCTCCTTTTCACTACTCAAAGTTATACCTCAAGGATATGTTCTCTATATACATCAATACACTATCACTTGATCTTTCTTACCTACTTCTCCAATAAACAGATGACATGGTCCTCTACTGTTCCAACCACTCAGTAACTACCTTACAGAAAGATGTATAATCTGACTTCAATAGCCTCTGTGAGTGGATTGCTATTAAAAAAAACTCATACTAAATATTATCAGAGCTAGATTTAGGCTTTTTGATACTAAACAAAAAATTAGCAGATCCAAGAAAACTTTAAAGATCTTTGATTACAACAATGATCCCTTAGTGAAAGTTTCATCTTTCAAGTATCTTGGCCTCTGGTTAGATTCTTCACTTGACGTCCATCTGCATCTTGATAATTTAAAATAAAAAAAAGAAATAATCTGCTACTCTTCTGGGCACAAAAATATCCCTTTTCTCTCACACCCCACCAGATCTGCAATACGGAAGGAATCCTATTCCCTCAACTCAAATTCAGTTGCCCTCTTATATCAGCAGGCTCTACTAAAATCTCCACCACTAATCAAACACTGCAAACAAAACACATAAATTTATTGCATGGGCCTCAACAACACTGTACAACATTATTGAAGGCAACTTGCTCCCAGTTAACCAAAAGGTAAACCTTTTCCAAGGATCACAACTGTTCAAACTTCTACATGAACATAGTCTCCCTCCTTTATCCTCAAAACGAATAAAGCCCACGTCACATACAGCCTAAGAAATTTGAACCTTTTGGACCCTAGAGTACAAATTCTACACTCCAAGTTACATATTTCTGGCCATGCATTCTCATTTCATGGGCCGAAACTGTGGAAGATCCTCCCATGTGAAATTAAACACTCATTCTCTTATCTCAAGTTCTATTCTCTACTAAAATCAAATTTAGTTAATGAAGCCGAATGTACCCATTACCCCCTCGGATCACATTATGTAAGTCTACTTTAAGTCTTCTCTACTTCAACTCAGCCACTAAGCTCCTTTGCTCCTTTTAATAACACTAATTTATTTTACAGTAAATTCTCAAATGTTTAGAAACTTTTGTACATATTGTAAAATAATATATTGGCTTAACTATGTATCCTAAGCACTAACCCACCATTGTACTATTTTATCAACAATTATGTATTATTGTACTGTTGTCTATTTAGTATATCCTGCCAATTTTTGACCCCGGGCTTAAATAGGTCAGAACTGATCAATGTCCTACCCCAGCAAACAAATTCAAATAAATAAATAAATAAATAAAGAATATTATGTAGGCAAGGATGTGAGAAATATTATGAGAAGTCAGAAAGGAGGCTGGGGGAAACAAGAGGTATACAGAAAGAAAGTACCTTTGGGCTGCAAGGTCAGTCATTATCCGCTGTAGGGTCTAATATGGAAGCCACATTTATAGTACTGTTTGAAGTCTAGATACCCAGTATTCTCATGACGTTAACATGTAACCTGTCAAAACATTAAAAACAAAAAAATTGTGAACAATCTGTACAGGAAGGCATCAAAGAGACATGAAAGGAGCTAAGACTAGCTTGTGTATATTGAAAGAGTAAGTCTATGTTATATGCTGATTAACATTTAGAAGGAATCAAAAAGTTCATGAAGGTTGCACATGTCATAACATCAGGAATACAAGAATAAAAGCACAGTTTAAACATACAACCAAGTAAGATACCTGAGTGGAAGAATGACGGAGTTTATTTTCATAGACAACATAGTTGGAGTGCATGGGGTAGTCTCCCTCATAAATTTGTTTAAAAAACATTGTGAGAATTCAGACATATATGACATGTGTAGTACCATTCTAATGAAGAACAGGAGAAGGCAAGATTTTCTTTACTGTGCTACACCCTGCTATCCCTTTCTAGTTATTTGCATACTATTGGTAAACAAGAAATAACAGGTAGGGCCATGCATAGACTTACTGGACAGATGTTTCCTTATTTCCCATCAAAACCTGGACTGCCGCATTGTTAGCTGTTATGTTTTTTCCCATTCTTCCATTCACAGAAAATGTGTTATCTTGAATCTGTTTTTTCCCCCTGCCACCACTTTTTTCAGGGACTTCCTTAGTGCATTCTATATTATCACCATCCCAAATGAAGTAGGCTACTTCCTTGAAGATTGGAGTCACTTCTGATAAATCTGTTAGCACTCATAGACTCTCTAAAATTGTATTATCTTGCTTACCTACTTGTGCAACAGACTACCTGAACATGACATCATTAATGACACTACCTGAACATGACATTAATGACACCACCTTAACATGACATCATTATTGAATTGACACTACCTGAACATGACATCATTAATGACTCCTGCAAAGTATGTCTTGCCATCTGACAACACGGCCACTTAAATGCTTTTGCTTATAGCTGAAGATGATAAAAAATCTATTTTAAAGGCATCCCTTATAATTTTTTGGAAAAAAGTAGCCAATAGCAGCTAAGGAATAACCCTAGTACAGTAGTTTATGAATTTGTTCTTTGCATTGGGGCTCTTCACAGAACATATTATAGTGGAAGTAGTTAGTGAGACTCTAGGAGCATGGCAAAGAGTTCCAGGATGAAATGATCTGAAAGTAGCAATAGTAAGAGACTTGGTCATACTGATGGACTCTGAATTAACATGTTGAGAGCATGTAAAGCTAATTGTTAGAAGGTGTTATGGGCTGATTAGTAATACACTGCATTATATCACCAGCAGGAACAAAAGAGCTCTGGTTCTCTTATTAATTATGAATGTATAGCAGATAATTGAATGTGGTGGGTTATTTTGTGTGTATAAAGCTGTAGATTAGAGTGTATGTGCCGTGTCTTTAAGAAGCATATCAAGGACTGAAAGTGCACATATAAATACCAGGCACGTGCAATTCCCAATGCCATTTTGAGAGTGCAGCCATGGAGTGAGCATGTGTGACTGCAGTAGTTAGTTTGTATATAAGTTACTTAAGTTAAAGTCAGTCAACTTCTATTGTGATATGTTTGTATATAAAAAGGCTGCTTGAACAGAACCCAGGAAGATTCTTCTATTGTGTCCAAAGTAGGACAGTGACAAACCATCAACCTAAAGAAATTAGAACATATCCAGAGAATATATACTCAGCAAATTGTGGGAGTCTAGCAATTCACATGCACATGAAATATATTAAGAGAGTATATGACTCTAACTTTTAAATGTCTTATGGATGAAATTATACCACAATTTATTAAATATAAAGCAAATACTAGGAATAACAATTTAATGATTTACTTATCTTTCACAATTAAATGTTAATTTTTTCATCAAAGTGATGGTAGATTATGGAACTCCTTACCAGGGATCAAAGTCAGTGCTGGGAATTTAGATAGCATTAACATTAATTAGCAATTGTTTCATATAGGTTTACTAGCAAAATTGTGAAACACACCTTACCATTTGTCAGAAGGTTGAAGGTAAGGGTGCAAAAAGGCAAAACTGCGAATGTAAAATTTGGTGACTCTGAAACGTCGACATGTAGCTTGTTTTCACAGTTTTGAGCATCAGTGTTTTTAACTGGATCACACTACAGTGCAGATCAAGAAAACTACCCTTTTCCTCACTGTAGTGCGATCTTGGAGTTAGAATACATAATTAGCATGGGGTGTGAAAGGTGCAGGAGGCTTGATCCCTGCAAAACAGTAGACATATGTATGCATTTTGTCCAGTGTTTTTTCTGGATGGTAAGTGGTCCGTTATTTGTCAAATGACGATTTTTTTTCCTTCCGAAAACATCAACATTCTGAGCAGTGGGCCTGAAGGTATTCGCTGTTCCAGTTAGGGGATGTGAATATTCATGGTCACTGCTTTCATTGTTTTGATAGTAAACTATTCAAATATTACGCATTTATATCTGGATTATCAATTAAACAAGCTCTTAAATGGCCAGTATATGCCCTGAGCTTGTATACTTAAATCTTGAAATCTTGAAATGAGCAATACAGTACCTAAAAACAACTTGTACTGGATGCAAATCTGGATGGCTCCTCAGTAATGAAAATCTCTAAGTAAATATATGTTAATGTCCAGCCACTTTCATAAACATTGGCTCTTATACTGGAGAAGAGTAAACATATAATAAGGAAAGATGTGTGCAGACAATGGAATCTTTCCTAATTCTAAAATGTAATTAACAATCAATGCATTTATCACCCTTGAATTTGTCCAGGATTAAAGAAATTAATACTGACTGATATTATTTCATCTTTGCATATTAAATAGCATTTCATAAGGGAACATCTATTCAGCTATTTCTTTATTTTTTAATGAAAGGAATAATCATATAAGATTGCTGACCTCCAACTATGTATTTGCTTTTAGACCAATACAAAATCATAAATATTCATTTTGTAACAATTTCCATAAAATGGTCATATCACCTGCTATATGATATGATGTACTGATTAAGGTGTTTTATTCTGTCTTTAGATAAGATACATTTAAGATTGGTTATTGTTCTGGTTAGTATCTTCTGAGCCTGTGTGATCATATTGTTCAAAAACTTATCTTGCCAGGCCAGATGAGTTTTAGGTAAGGATTTGAACACCAGAATTGATACCAGCTTCCTTGAGCTGACCATCCTCAGATCATTCTCCATTTCCTTAAGACCTCAGCTCAGTTGATAGCTATATATGCTTTCATTTTCAGAGTGGACCCTCTTTAGTAAAGCAATTCCACACTCAAAGGTACTTGTAAGGGTCATTTGCATATATTCCATATGCCTATAATACAAGAGGTTTGAGGAATCACACAGTGGGAATTCCAGCTTAGTGTTTACTGATTGTTTTTTCTGTGTGACCTTTTTACTCATTGTTTTAGTTTGCTAGTTGGTATATTTTGCAGACACCCTAATGGTAATGGACATTGGCTGAGTATAACAGCCCTGTGTTTCTAATGCTTAGCCAAACATTCCACTTGTGCTGTGCTCATGAGGCCTTTCCAGGCTGAAACGTGTATGTTCATAGGTTTATAGATTAGAACTTGGCTAACTGCCCTTGCGAGCCATTTTAAGCCTAGCCAATTATCCCCTGTGAGATTCAAACCCTGTACTTTGTGTTTGTAAGGCAAACACCTTAACCATTAGGCCACCCTCCCAACCCAATATACTTCTTCAATCTGTAAAGCTCTTTCCTGTGGTGGGAATCGAACCTTGCACCTTGTGTATGAAAGGCATATACATTAACCACTGTACCACTTGGCATTTCAGGTAGGTCCCCAGGTAGTGGGGTTAGGCTTTATTGGCCTAAATTTGTCCATTAAATGACTTAAAAAGAAAAAAGTCATGTACATTTAGAATTGCCATATAGCTGAAATACCTGATGTTCTTAAGGGTAATTTCATATATCGCATATGCCTCTAATATAAGCATTTTGAGGAATCACACTGTGGAAATTCTATCTTAGCTAGAATTTTCTTCCAGTTTTTACATTCAAAGGTACTTAAGAAGTAGTTCTCTAGTTCATAGGTTCTTGTTAGATGTCTGCTGAGAAGTTGTTCATCCTCACTTCATGTGTCCTGTTGCATGTCCTTTGAGAAGTTGTTTATCTCAAGTTCATGGGTTTGTGTTGTATGTTTGTTGAGAAATTGTTCATCACTAGTTCATGGGTTTGTGTTGTATGTCCATTGAGAAGTTGTTCATCTCTAGTTTGTGGATTTGTGTTGTATGTTTGTTGAGAAATTGTTTATCCTTAGTTTTGGGCTCCTGTTGCATATTTGTTGAGAAGTTGTTAATCTTTAGTTCATGAGTTTGTGTTGTATGTTTATTGAAAAGTTTCTCATATCTAGTTCATGGGTTCCTGTTGTATGTTCATTGAGAAGTTCTTCATATCTAATTCATGGGTTTGTGCTGTATGTTTGATTAGCTGTTCATATCTAGTTCATGGGTCCTTCTAGCATGTTCATTCAGAAGTTGTTCATCTCCAGTTCATGGGTTCTCATTGTATGTATGTTGAGCAGTTGTTCATATGCAGTTTGTGTTGTGTGTTTGTTGAGGAGCTGTTCATATTTAGTTCATAGGTACCTATTGTATGTCCATTGAGAAGTTGTTCATATCTAGTTCATGGGTTCTTGTATGTTTGTTGAGGAATTGTTCATATCAAATTCATGGGTTCCTGTTGTATGTTGGTTGCAAAGTTGTTTATCTCTAGTTCATGAGTTCTATTTGTATGTTTGTTGAGAAGTTGTTCATCTCTTGTTCGTGGGTTTGTATTGTATATTTGTTGAAAAGTTCTTCATATATACATATAATTCATGGATTCCTGTAGCATGTTCATTGAGAAGTTGTTTATCTCTAGTTCATAGGTTTGAATTTCATGTTTGCTAGGAAGTTGTTCATATCTAGTTCATGGGTTTGTGTTGTATGTCCATTGAGAAGTTGTTCATATCCAGTTCATGGATTCCTCTTGTATGTTCGTTTTAAAGTTGTTCACATCTAGTTCATGGGTTTGTCTTGTATATTTGTTCAGAAGTTATCTCTAATTCATGGGTTTGTGTTGTGAAGTTCTTCATATCTAATTATTACTGTTGTATGTTCATTGAGAATTTGATCATTCCTGGACAAGGGGGTTTTGTTTTATGTTTTGTGGAGAAGTTGTTCATCACTAGCTCATGGGTTTCTATGTATGTTTGTTGAGAAGTTGTTCATCCCTAGTTCTTGGGTTGCTGTTGTATTTTCATTGAGAAGTTGTTCATATCTAGTTTATGGGTTTGTGTTGTATGTTTGTGGAGAAGCAGTTTTTCTGTAGTTTACTGGTTTGTGTTATATGTTTGTTAAGAAGCTGCTCATATCTTGTTTATGGGTTCCTGGTGTATACTTGTTGAGAAGTTCTTCATCCCTAGTTCATGGGTTTGTGTTTTATGTTTGTTGAGAAGTTGTTCATATCCAGTTCATGGGTTTGTGTTGTATGTTTATTGAAAGGTTGTTCATATCTAGTTCATTGGCTCTTGGTGTACATCTGATGATAAACTGTTCATAACTAGTTCATGGTACCTGTTGTATTTTTGTTGAGAAGTTGTTTATTGTTGGTTCATGGGTTCCTGTTGTATGTTTATGGACCATAAGTATGATCCTTGTAACTATGAGTTTAAGTGCACTTACAGGCAATATATACTAAGCCAAACCCACTGTATCACAGAATATTCCATCTTCTCAGAGATACCGCAGTTTTGGAGTTGGAATCAAACTCTCTGTCTCTACACACACACACACACACACACACACACACACACACACACACACACACACACACACACACACACACACACACACATATATATATGTGTGTGTGTGTGTATATATATATATATATATATATATATATATATATATATATATATTTAAACATATACTGTATGTAGACAAGGGGTACTGAGTACAACCCCATACAGTGGTAGTGCAGAGGTAACTTGCCCCTGCAAAAAAAAAATGCTTTTAATGTGTAACAGAGTGTCACATTTTGCTGTTATTTTACATGGATCTAATTCATTTCTTTTTGCAGTTCTGGGACTTGAAGTAGCAAGACTGGAACTTCCAGTAGATTGTTCCAGTTCACTGGCTACTTTAATAACAGTAGCCTTCTCACCGGCAACAAATAAAATTTAGTGTCTGGTTACATCACAGAAACTCCTTTGGGAAAACTAGGCTACTGTGTAACTATCAGCTATGACAAGGATTTTTAATAAGCATTTTTATAGGACTTTTCCCAAGCTGTTTATATTATGTACCACTCCTTACTTTCTAAAGTAATACAGCTGAGCTGTAACCATGCTGTGCTACTCTGGTTTAAGACTTATCTGATAGATTATACATAGGCTGTGACCTTGTAAACACAGCCTTTCAGCAAGTTACAAAATAAATGTCAGAGTACCTCAAGAAACCATTCTACATCCCTTTCTTTGTTCAGCTTTTCAAAATAAAATGCACAATTAAGCATGCAGAATTCACTTGCTATGATATACAGTTGAGTCAGTAATTCTTTCCAACTCAGATAACATCAAAGCTATAATGGAATAACTGCAAGAAAGTTTCAACGCCTAAACAAATGGTTGCTGCCTAGCAGGTAACTACTAAATTAAAACAAAAGAAATATATTAGAAATATATTGTTTCAAGCAGTGAAACTATCCACATAGACATCATTTTTGCATCATCAGGTTTTATGGAACTTGAAGAGTGTTAGAACTAACTCAGCAGAAGAACAGACAATAAGATCAGTTTCAAGGACTATGCAGAAATCGCAGCTAAATAGGTAAATAAAAACGGGTGCACTCATTAGAGTACATCTACTACCTACTGCAACTGTGTTGAGCAATCACTGCTGTTAAAAGTTGTCAATGTGCACATGTAGTGATTCCCATTTTCAGGGAGTTTGTTCATTCTCTAAGGTAGTGTAACAATAGGGTTGGTATAAATAAGTCTGGGGGTGTGCAGGTACAGGGGGGCTTGCTCCCCCCACAAATTCATAAGGTGTCTGTCTGTGCTTTTATTTATATTGTAATATGTTTTGGTGTAAGTAGTTAGTTTTGGCAGTATTTGCTGACTTGTGTTTACGTTAGGGTTTATGTATGCTCAATGTTTATTATATTCACTGTTTTATTTTTGCTTATGTGATGGTCGCTGTTTGAGGCAATTGATTATTCTTAATTAATAAAAATCTTTGCCCCGAATTATTTACATAGACAGTTAAGATCTTCTTTGAGAATTTGATCATTCCTGGACAAGGGGGTTTTGTTTTATGTGTTGTGGAGAAGTTGTTCATCACTAGCTCATGGGTTTCTATTGTATGTTTGTTGAGAAGTTGTTCATCCCTAGTTCTTGGGTTGCTGTTGTATTTTCGTTGAGAAGTTGTTCATATCTAGTTTATGGGTTTGTGTTGTATGTTTGTGGAGAAGCAGTTTTTCTGTAGTTTACTGGTTTGTGTTATATGTTTGTTAAGAAGCTGCTCATATCTTGTTTATGGGTTCCTGGTGGATACTTGTTGAGAAGTTCTTCATCCCTAGTTCATGGGTTTGTGTTTTATGTTTGCTGAGAAGTTGTTCATATCCAGTTCATGGGTTTGTGTTGTATGTTTATTGAAAGGTTGTTCATATCTAGTTCATTGGCTGTTGGTGTACATCTGATGATAAACTGTTCATAACTAGTTCATGGTTCCTGTTGTATTTTTGTTGAGAAGTTGTTTATTGTTGGTTCATGGGTTCCTGTTGTATGTTTGTGGACCATAAGTATGATCCTTGTAACTATGAGTTTAAGTGCACTTACAGGCAATATATACTAAGCCAAACCCACTGTATCACAGAATATTCCATCTTCTCAGAGATACTGCAATTTTGGAGTTGGAATCAATCTCTCTGTCTCTACACACACACACACACACACACACACACACACACACATATATATATGTGTGTGTGTGTATATATATATATATATATATATATATATATATATATATATATATATATATATTTAAACATATACTGTATGTAGACAAGGGGTACTGAGTACAACCCCATACAGTGGTAGTGCAGAGGTAACTTGCCCCTGCAAAAAAAAAATGCTTTTAATGTGTAACAGAGTGTCACATTTTGCTGTTATTTTACATGGATCTAATTCATTTCTTTTTGCAGTTCTGGGACTTGAAGTAGCAAGACTGGAACTTCCAGTAGATTGTTCCAGTTCACTGGCTACTTTAATAACAGTAGCCTTCTCACCGGCAACAAATAAAATTTAGTGTCTGGTTACATCACAGAAACTCATTTGGGCAAACTAGGCTACTGTGTAACTATCAGCTATGACAAGGATTTTTAATAAGCATTTTTATAGGACTTTTCCCAAGCTGTTTATATTATGTACCACTCCTTACTTTCTAAAGTAATACAGCTGAGCTGTAACCATGCTGTGCTACTCTGGTTTAAGACTTATCTGATAGATTATACATAGGCTGTGACCTTGTAAACACAGCCTTTCAGCAAGTTACAAAATAAATGTCAGAGTACCTCAAGAAACCATTCTACATCCCTTTCTTTGTTCAGCTTTTCAAAATAAAATGCACAATTAAGCATGCAGAATTCACTTGCTATGATATACAGTTGAGTCAGTAATACTTTCCAACTCAGATAACATCAAAGCTATAATGGAATAACTGCAAGAAAGTTTCAACGCCTAAACAAATGGTTGCTGCCTAGCAGGTAACTACTAAATTAAAACAAAAGAAATATATTAGAAATATATTGTTTCAAGCAGTGAAACTATCCACATAGACATCATTTTTGCATCATCAGGTTTTATGGAACTTGAAGAGTGTTAGAACTAACTCAGCAGAAGAACAGACAATAAGATCAGTTTCAAGGACTATGCAGAAATCGCAGCTAAATAGGTAAATAAAAACGGGTGCACTCTTTAGAGTACATCTACTACCTACTGCAACTGTGTTGAGCAATCACTGCTGTTAAAAGTTGTCAATGTGCACATGTAGTGATTCCCATTTTCAGGGAGTTTGTTCATTCTCTAAGGTAGTGTAACAATAGGGTTGGTATAAATAAGTCTGGGGGTGTGCAGGTACAGGGGGGCTTGCTCCCCCCACAAATTCATAAGGTGTCTGTCTGTGCTTTTATTTATATTGTAATATGTTTTGGTGTAAGTAGTTAGTTTTGGCAGTATTTGCTGACTTGTGTTTACGTTAGGGTTTATGTATGCTCAATGTTTATTATATTCACTGTTTTATTTTTGCTTATGTTATGGTCGCTGTTTGAGGCAATTGATTATTCTTAATTAATAAAAATCTTTGCCCCGAATTATTTACATAGACAGTTAAGATCTTCTAATCAGTTTTCACTTAGCATGCAAAAAGTAAATAAAAAAGTAGATGAATGCGGCTTTAATTTATTCCTTTCATCACTCTAACGCTCTCCGTTTTGAGACCAGAATGGTGGATCTCACATTATTCTTTTAAGAATCCCTGTAAAACTCATCTCCTATTGCAATCACCTTGTCCTGACAAGAGAATTACTTGCAATACTTATTTCTGTTGTTTTGCTATTGCCAACAGATGTCAGTCTTCATGAAAATACCATTATTGACATAATGAAATCCTGACTTTGTAAATGGCTTCAGGCACTTTTAAAATCTTCCTAGATAAGTTGAGTCAGGTAATTCTTCCATAATGCCACCAAACAATAATTCATGAGAATGACAGCATATTTTGGAACTAGAAGCCCATATACCTCTGCCTCAATGAACTTAACTGAATCACACCCTGTTATAAGTACAAAATGTCCTTCATTGTTAGTTATCATGTCACAGATAATGTTTCTAAGACCTTTTCTTATTAGTTAGTTCACTGCAGTCTATAAGCACGGAATTACTTCATTTCTACAACAGATGACAACAAATGTTACATATGCATCACTAATAACAGAATTACTCATCATCCCTTTAAACAAGCTTGTTTATTTGGTGATTCACAGTACTGTCTCTCTTCATGAGGTTACCCTGTAGATATGTCAGTTCATCCATGCCAGTGTTTCTCTGCAGAAGCTTATACCCAGGTAGACATCATTATTGGGAGGGTGGCCTAATGGTAGGGTTGGGAGGGTGGCCTAATGGTTAAGGTGTTTATGTGGTGATTCACAGTACTGTCTCTCTTCATGAGGTTACCCTGTAGATATGTCAGTTCATCCATGCCAGGGTTTCTCTGCAGAAGCTTTTACCCAGGTAGACATCATTATTGGGAGGGTGGCCTAATGGTAGGGTTGGGAGGGTGGCCTAATGGTTAAGGTGTTTACCTTACAAACACAAGGTGCAAGGTTTGAGTCTCACAAGGGGTAATTGGCTAGGCTTAAAATGGCTCACAAGGGCAGTTAGTTTAGTATGAACCTATGAATCTATTATATTGCTATGAGATATGTTAACTTTTTGTACAACCTATTTCTTTCTTTGTGTAAGTAGTGCTGTATGCAGGCACACCTTATACTTGGTTTTGTGTACAAAATATCCCAAGTAGTTTTTATGTCTTTATCTGTATATGTACATCTAATTTGGGCTGTTTGTATCCATCACTATTTATTTATTTTTGGCACCTTCTGCCTTGGGGCACTTCTTAAAATGAGGTCCACCCAATAGTACAAATTAGGTCACCAAAATATAAACAAAAATAAATAATGTTTAGTAAATAAGTATGTTAAAGGTACAACTAAGGAGTCATTCTCTACATTATTGTTCTTTATTCAAAGTATGTTACTCCCAAATGTCTTGGAGATGTCCTCACCTAAAAACAAATGCCCAATGATAGCTTCCTAGCATTGCTGGTAATTTTTCTTACATTTCTGGTTGTAAAACACACGTCTTCTTTAAGCAGTGCCCTGAAATAAACATTCTGATAGGAACTATCCCCCAGCCTTCTGTAATTGAGTCACACAATATTATAATGCCTTCTAATCTGGCTCCTTTTAGTCTTTCTGTTTTATAAACATATCAGCTGCAGAAGATGTTTTTTTTTTTTTTTAATTTAGAAGGCCACTGAGTTCCTGTCCATATGCCCCTCTTGGAGCATATATGAGCCATCATTTGCTTTTCAGTCTAGATACCTCCAGATAGTGTCAATTGTTTCCAAACTCACCTCTTTGCTTCCATCATTGTCTTACTAGTTCTGTGACTCACTTGGCTCCCACAACACCTTAGTCTGGAAACATCACTGATCCAATACACACAACAGTCTACTATCACACTATTCTCTCTTTTCAAAATTGGCCTCTTTTCTTCAAGTTCAGTATCAGTTTCAATTGTTCTCATGGCACTTGATATATCAGAATCAGATAAGACCTCCTGGCATCCAAAATATTTATCTAAAAGGTCTTTTTCATCTGGTGAAAAAGCAACATCATTCTTTTCTCTCATTTATTAACTATCATGCATCACCATATTTCTCTGAGACCTAGGACTGTCCAGTGGCATTTTCAACAGTAAAATACAGGGAAATTACTGAAAATCCATGGTCAATAACCACGTACGCACAAAACTAGTGCACACAAGCTAGCACTATACATTTAGTGATTTCACATGTAGTCTTATGAACTGCATGTATGTGTGTGTGTGTGTGTGTGTGTGTGTGTGTGTGTGTGTGTGTGTGTGTGTGTGTGTGTGTGTGTGTCGGTGAGACACAGAGATAACAATGCTACTTTCTCTGGTGTTACTTAATTTTCTCTAAACTCTCCATCTAATCCTCTAATGCCTGTTATAAGCTGTTGCTCAAAAATTACAACTCATGTCTGTCCAAAGATTCTCCTTTGTCATGATGTGGACCACTAGCCTTTTCATAAATCTGTACTTGGGTACTGTGAAAGTAATCCTGACCTCATGACTCCTGTTACACGTGCACTCATTGCCTTCGGCTCAGTTGAAAAGTTGTAAAGTACATTAGTAAACATTCCTGTCATCTGCTTTTGATCCAAGACTCTTTGCATATCCATTCTTTAGATGCTATACATCCAGCCAATCCTCTAATGAGTCATATACCCATATGACAGCCTACTGTATAATGTGAAAAAAATCATGCTGTTAGTCTGATAAAATGTATTAGACTTTACATTCTCATTTTTTCTTTAAATATTTTTTACTGATTTTATAATACCACAGCAACAAAATACTGAAGGTCAATATGCATCAGATTTGAAACTTCTGGGTGGTTTACATTATCATGCATCCTTCAAACAGTGTAATCCTCCATTATTCCCAGCACATGCTAGTTAACGTTTCCTCATGACTGGACATGCTCTGTGTCATTGTCATTGTCCCATTCCTCCCCTCCCCCATCACTAAAAGACAGTCATTCTCACTCCTTCCTTCCCGTTGATACTGCAGTCACCTTGCACATGCTCATACACTCATACCCTTGCCACAGTTCTTATGATTCTTCTCATCTTCCCCTGAGTTCTTCCCTCATGGCTTACAACACTGCAGTGCCTCTGTCAAATGTTTTGTTATTTTTTCACATATCCATTATCACCTTTCCTTAGTCAGGTTTCCTCAGTCATCTCACATTATCTTTGAGAACAATTATGTTCCTTCCCATGTCTTCAGCCTTTTATCCTCTCACTATCATCTGCTTCACACATCTTACTATCAACACTCCACCTTTTTCTATAGTCCCATGATCTATTTACCCATCCTCCTATTAGCACTCCACTTTCTTTTCACATTTCTAGGCCCCAGAACAAGAAATGACAATCTCGTCCAAAAAGGCTGTGTCCCACTCCAGTACTTCACTCCACCTCTCTCACCTCCATGTCTTTTCTAACAGGACCTGCTCTACATACTCCTGTCTGGTCTCTTATTATATCAAAGCTCATGAAGGGATAATGATTCACCAATTCCTCTCTATTTGTTTACTGCAGCATCCACCAAACTGTCTTCTCTTCACTGATTGGTCTTGCACGAATAAATCTTTCTCAAGTCATGGAGGGATTGCACAGTGACCCAGCTCTCTCTTCATACTACTGCTAAACAGCTCTGGAATAAAAAAACATTTTCTGCTCATTCCACCATAAGAATTCATATTACCTCATTGCATTCCCATTGACTGTATTACAGGTTGATAGAAATCGTATGTACTAGTCTTTCTTTATGACCCACAAATTAAGGCCATGCAGTTTCATCTGTATCCCCAGCAACCACATTTTACTTTTAGAATGGAACATCTTCACATTCATGTGCCAGGGTCATCTCACCAGATGGATAACCTTGGCAACCCTCTTCATCCTGTCCAGACGTACAGTTACATAATTTGTTCTCAAAGTATCTGGGCTAGTTCTTGTTGTATGACTACTAGCATATCCATCCTGTCACCCTTTCCAGGAAGTCTCCAGCTGTGATATTCTTCATGCAGATGAGATTTTCCATTTGTCCATCTGTTCTGGAAATCCCTGCATGGCCTCCTTGATGTTTGGCACTTCAACTACATTTTCAGGTAAAATTTACCTATTCCTCCTTTTGCCACCCTTTTCTTTCATAGCTGGTGAAGCCCTTATGGTCTCTACTATATCTTCTTGCAGGCTTGATAATTTAGACATGTGGCTGTGATCATCTTGAAGGCCTTATCCAGTCTCTAATCTTTCCATTTGTTATACCTTAAACATTTTGTCTCACTCTTTTAACACTCTACCCCCCCCCCCCACACAACATTCAGTTGAAGGTCCTCCAAAAGCTACTCATTAAACCCTTTTACAGATGAAATGATCTGGGAAGATTTTAAAATGAGGCCACCTTCTCACAGGCTCATGATTCCCCTCCCCTGCCTTCCTAGCTTCTCATTTCCTGTTATTAAAGGGGCCTGTAGCTAAATAATTTGTCTGTATTTCTATAGCTAATTAATATGTCAGAGACACTAAGGAGAGGAGTCTTACTCACAGCACTCTACTCTTCTGCAGGCAGCTAATTTGTATACAGCCGGAAACCGAGCTCCATTGATGGTTTTGGAGTGTTTGCCAAGGGAATTATGAGACCTTCTCCATTTCACTGACTTCCCATTGCTGGCACTTCTAAACATTATTGAAATAAAGTTGTAGATTATTTAGACGGTCCCAGAGCTTTCATAGAATGAACGTTTCAGAACTTTGCAGATTTGTAGCTCATATCAGGATTGGATCCACTACAGGACTCAAAACCTGTTGGCCCATAAACATGCCTCCAGATTTCCTGGTGCAAAACTGCCTGACTAAATATTCACTACACATTAAGGGGAAAATTGCTAAAGCATTTTTTTTTTGTTTCGCAGGGGGGCATCCCCTCCTGCAACCCCATGTGGGGGACCTTACCCCACTACGCCTTAGTTATATATACTGATTACATGATTGAACAAACTTCATGGAAAAAGTACCCTTTAAGGGTAAAGCATGGCTGCCACCATCTTGCAGATGAACTGACACATGGCAAACCCAATCTGGGAGCCAACACTGCTGAACGATTGATTACCTTTGGTGTTATCTTTCCAGGGTATCTGTATTTAAACAAATCACAAACAAAAGCATATATTAATCAGTATTTTTTTATTTTGCCTGTGTGAGCTATTCAGAACTTTGCATCAATCTTAACACTGTAATTTGTACAGCTTAGCTAATGCACAAAGAAATAAAATCTATCTGAACAACTAATCTACTATCTTACCCAGAACAACCTGTTAACCAGCTCACAACATGGCTTCAGACCCCATCATAGCACTACCACTGCCCTTCTTTCTTTTACTGATTCTATTAACCATAACAGGAATGAGAAAAGAATATCATCAGCTCTCTTTCTGGACCTATCAAAGGCCTTTGATATGGTGAACCACCAACTACTTCATAACACCCTAAAAAACCTCTACTTAGATAACCAATCTCTGGCCTGGTTTCATGCCTATCTCTCTGATAGGCAACAAGCGGTACTCTGGCAGAATAAGCTTTCTAGCCTCCTACCCAACACCATAGGAGTTCCCCAAGGTTCCATACTGGGACCTCTTCTCTTTTCAATCTTTATAAATGACCTCTACAAAGCAATCCCAGATGCCATCTGTATTCAATATGCAGACGACTCGACATTAGTCTGTTCGGATCCATCTCTTGCCAACCTATTAACTAAAACACAATCCTGTTTTACTGCAGTTGAGACTTGGCTATTGGGACGGCAACTGATTCTAAATCCGAAGAAAACCAAATTGGTCCTCTTCCACCCCGCACAAAAGTCCATACCCACAACATTTACTATACATTCCAAAAATGGAACTACTATCTCCCCAGATTCCTATACTAAACTATTAGGGGTTTCCATTGATAATAAACTTAGATTTGATATACATATCAATCAGACTATTAAAACTGTTAACAAGAAAATCGGGTCACTTTATCGCTTAAAATCCTTCCTCACTCCATGTGCAAAAATGGCCATTGCCCGCTCTCATCTTCTTTCCACCCTCCTGTATGCCTCCCCCATTCTTACGGATCTTAATATAACTGACCTTAATAAACTATCATCCTGTTATAATCATATTGCCAGATTTGTAACCGGGATGCCTTATAGAACTCATCACTGTAACAACCTAAAAAACTTGGGGTGGATCGAATTCCCTAACCTTCTCCAGCAAAGCCAACTAATTCTGGCTTTTAAAATTCTGAAACAACCTGATAAAACTCCTGCACTGATAAAATTAATTAAACCGTACAATAATCTCAATAGTTTACGCTCCTCAAATAAGCTACTTGCTCAAACTATCAAGTCCAATAACGCAGGGGGTGATGCACTGTTTGCCAATGCCATTGGAAAAAAATGGAACTCCCTCCCCCCCAGTCTCACCATCATTTCCTCCCTAAACCTATTCAAAAAAAGACTAATTCACCATCTCAAATCACATTGGCTCTGCCAATGTGCAAGTCCAGATTAACTCTCCCTTAGTTAGTGAGCTCTTCCTTCTCAGGTCTAACCTTTTAAAATCCCAGATGACCACTCTCTCTTTCTTCTCCTTTCTTCTTCCTCTTTCTTCCCCTTCTATCCCCCCCTCCCCTTGCACTCTAGTCATAAGTTTTTTTTTTTTTTCTTCTTCATGGTCAGACTAGAAAGAGAAAAAAGCATGTTGTATCCTGTGTCTGTCTTTTTTTTCTCCCCCTCAATATCTAGGGTAGTCTATTTTTATATACTTTATTGTATTTTTATCTTTTTGTTTAAACTACCAAAGAGAATAAATTGTTTTTCTTTAATAAGTATTTTTCCTACTGTTAATGTGGAGCTTTTCTCCCCGGGCCTCCGCTGAAAATGGACATGTATCCAGTCGGACCATCCCGGTCAACAAATGTAAAATAAAATAAATAAATAAATAAAATAAATAAATAAATAATTATTCAAATAGAAACTGTCCACATAATGATTTCCATAGTTAAAAATTAATAGAATACAATCACACTTTAGTCTCACAGTTAATTATTATGGCTAGTAGTGTAGTTTTCATAAAATGGAGTTAGGAACAATATAATGTACTAATAAAATCACTTTTAGTGCAGAACAAGAAGGTGTTATGCCTCTCTGTAGGCTGTTAGGGATGCTGGAAGTAGCTTTGTTACCTCACAGCAAGAGGTTCTCCAGTTCGATTCTCAGCTTGACTTGGGTGTGCCTTCTGTGTGGAGTCTGCATGTCCTCCCCGTGGTTGGGTAGCGTTCGAAAGAAATGCGTGCATAAATGGGAGTGCTTTCGTTGCAGGTTGGGCATCGAGCTGGCACCTCAGCATTTCGTAAAAAATCTACTGCCAATCATTATCGGACTGGAGTTCTGCTGTGGCGACCCCTTACCGGGAAAAAGCTGAAAGACAAACAACAACAGGGATGCTGGAAGTAGATACAACTCACCAGCAGGGAGTGCAGTCTGAAGCTGTTATTAAGAAGCCTCCTGAATATAAATATTCTAATTATCGATCCAGACATTTCCTGAAACATAAGAACCTATTAATCCACATTCAGCTTTGTGTAGTTGTACATCTCAAAATGTTGGTGCATGTGTGTGTGTGCGGAGGGTGGGGGGGGTGTGTCTGTGGGTGGGTGTGGGTCAGCTGAGTCTCACATGTACTATGTAAATAGCTTGCAGATATGCATGCTGGTAAATATGTTTTGTTTGAGGAGGCATATGTAATTATGTTTCTTCTGGTAGATGTACCATATCTAGAGATACCTGCCTTACTGGTTTGAAAATCTCAGCTGAAACTACAGTGATGATGTAAAGAAACCACTTACTGTTTACAAAGTAAGTCAAAAACTGCTGTGATCACCAGAAGATGATGAAGTGCATAGTCTGCCTAAAAGCTGAATCTGCAAGTTTGACTTATGTGACAAAGCTGCTTGGTTGCTCGTGTTGATCTGCATTTTTTTAAAAGGCTTCTGGATCCCCTTTTGCTTAGCATATTCTGCCGTACTCATGTGCAGATGAATGGCAGACTACATAACCTCACACATACAGAGGTACATGGGTGAATTTATAAATGGATGTACAGCTTAGAATTCTCATCAGTGTTCCTCCCCCAAAAACATGCTCAACACACACACACACACACACACACACACACACACACACACACACACACACACACACACACACACGCACGTGCACACACACACACACACACACACACACACACACACACACACACACACACACACACGTCCCTCCAAGGTATCTCACATTGTTTGTTCTGGTTTACACACTAGATACTGTGATAAGAATTGACAGTAAAATAAATTAACCAACAGTGAATGTCCTATACTTAGCATTACATATTTTAAAGCAGTAAAGAATATACTAAGCTGACAGAAAGGACAGAATTGTGTGAATCTGTTGGATGTGAAGGTACTTAGAATTGCCAGTGAATGCCAACAGACTTCTATTTCCAAAAAGAGACCAGAAACAAGAAAAAATAAACATAATAAGTCCTCCAAGGTTCCCAGAAAAGTGAAAAAATAAAATTTCAAGTGCAGCTTTCACAATATGAACAGTATACAGAGTGATGCAAAAGGGCAAAGTGAAACGGAAACGTAAAGAAAGGATATCGGAGAGTAACTGAATAAACAAAAGTGAAGGTAGCCCAGATTGGTTCAAACAGAAAGAAATCTAAAAGATTTTAGTAAATGAAAGAGAGAAAAACAGAAAAGGTTAGGAATGTAAGTTTAAAGCTAGAATAGTAACTGGCTACCATGCAGAGATGGACCAGAAAGATAAATCACAATTAATGCTTAAATTCTGTGTCTGTAGAAGAATGGCAGTGAATGTAACAAAGTAACCCAAGACTTGAAGGGCAGTGGGTTATAGAAAGTAACAAAAACTAGAGATCTTTCAGATGAAAACTTGCAGAGAATCTTTTTAGTATGAAAGATGAAAAAATAGTGGAGGTGTAGGGGGTGCACGTTGGGTATTAAAGGAGCTAGGAGGGGGAGGTCACATTTTTCATTGCTCATTTTAAGAGCTCCTTAAAAATGCCTTTGTTTCTTTGATTTACAGTTAGGAACAATGGCTATGAAATAACTGCTGTTAGACGAACTTTGCATAAAGCACAGAGATAATACATATATAAGCAAATTTACAAAACGAAGTGGAATGCAGTTGTGTTTGCGGCTAATACAGGTATTCAAATATGATAGATATTCAGGTAAGAATCTACAAACATTAAATCTGAAGTAAGAGTTGTACGACTGACAATTTGAAAAGAATAATTACATAACTTACACAGACAGTATTCCAAGAGGGAAATGAAATTATTTGATCAAAGCTAGATAATAGCAATGCTGTTTAAAGTATGGAAAATCTATTAAATTAACTTAACAGACATAAGGACATAATTTAAAATATATGTCTATTAGACTTTTCACATTTTAATTTTAGGTTAAAGCCTGGACAACAGAGTAGCTAGTCAAAACAGCAATAAGATCCAGATAGAAAAGTGACTTAGTGCTGAAGGTTTCTTCCTGCTATAACCAGTGTCTGGGTTACCACTTCTGATATCTGGTAACTAACTGTGTGGAGCATGTTCTCCCTGCCTTTGTGGGGTTTTCCTGCATACTATGACTTCCTCCTCCAACTTCCAAGAAACATGCTGCTTGTTTGATTACACTAAATTGCTGTTATATATTTCATACGCCCTTCACTGTGTGCTGTGTGTGTGTTTGAAAAAATAGTCCGATAAATATTACTTCACTTACTCAGATAACAAGTCTTCTTCTTCTTCTTTCGGCTGTTCCCATTAGGGGTCACCACAGCGGATCAACTGTTTCCATTTCTTCCTGTCCTTTGCATCTTGCTCTGTTACACCAACAACCTGCATGTACTCTCTCACCACATCCATAAACCTTCTTAGGCCTTCCTCTTTTTCTCTTACCTGACACCTCCATCCTTAGCATCCTTCTCCCAATATACCCAGCATCTCTTCTCAGTACATTTCCAAACCAATGCAATCTCACCTCTCTGGCTTTGTCTCCAAACCGTCCAACCTGAGCTGACCCACTAAAATACTGATTCCTAATCCTGTCCATCATCATCACATCCGATGCAAATCTTAACATCTTTAACTCTGCTACCTCCAGCTCTGACTCCTGCCTTTTTGTCAATGCCACCACCTCCAAATGACATATGTGGGCAACAATACAGATTTACTCAGATAAGTAAATATTTTAAAATTAAATGAATAAGGCAGAGAAAATATAGGCAATCCAATTGTAGTAGCTGCATTAGACAAAGAGAAAAGCGCATGTGAAGCCAGCAAAGAAAGACAAACACCAGTAGTATTAGCCATTCATAAGACACAGAATATAAACTAGAATAACTTAACAAAATGGGTGGAAAAAAGATGGTAGAAACTGACAGTTGGGATGAAATTAAAACACATTGGAGGAGGACTGTGTCAGGTGCCTGGTAGATGTTTTAATTTATAAAAGGTGTTGTTTAAGGTAATAAAATACATTTTTTTCTTTCACTAGACGTTATGGCAATTATTAGAATGATGGAAGCAAAGCAAATAACTAAATCTTTGCTGGTGTATTGAAGTAGAAATTAATTTTTTTTAATAAAACAGTGGAAATTGTCATAACAGTGGTTACTTTAGAATCCCTTAGGTTCATAGGTTCATAGGTGTTTAGTAGGCTAACGGCCGCAAGGGCATTTTAAGACTAGCCATGCATCCCAAATCTCTGACAAGTTCTGCTACCCTTGATAAGTGTAAGCACGGGCCTGGGAGATGACCCATTTACAGGTTACCTGCATCCGTTAGAAACATAGGTGCCAAACCAGGTATGAATTTCTGTTTTCCCATCCAATTGTCCAAGTTGCACTTGAATTGGGTTAGGGAGGAACTCTGCTTCACATGGATGGGAAGCCTGTTCCATAGATGGGGTAGTCTCTGGGATACATACCCATCTCTCCAGCAGGTCCTATTTATATCACAGGCAATGTTTAAGTCTTTAAAATGGCTAATTCTGGTGCTGTTTGTTTTGTGGATATGCAGGAAGTCCATCAGAGTAAGGTCTGACAATGCCCTGTATGCCATACATAGATCCTCCCCTCAAAAGCCTGTAGGGGATAGAATATAGTGATAGGGCCTTGAAGTGGTCTGCAGAGGACATATTACTTACTCCCTGTATTCTTTTAGGGAGGAACCTCTGTGGACATTCCAATTGTTGGATATGCCTGGTTAGGTGCATACCAAAGAGGGCATTGTACTCCATGATAGGTTTGATGAATGACGAATACAGTGGAACAATGACTTCCTTGAACTAAGATGCCATACCTTTGTTTATAAGTTGCTCAACATAGAATGATTTCCTCACCACTGTAGACACGTGATGATCAAAGGCTAGATTACTATCTATGTGTGCTCTTAAGTCCCTGACTACTGGGTCAACTCTATGGGGTTTGTTGTCAATATGATAGTTACCAGGGATGGATGACTCCCCAAAGGATAATATTATGCATTTCTTGGCATTTAGTTTTAGTCCATGGCTCTGACACCAGTTGTATGTCTGTGTCAGCCCCTCCTGTAGAACATTTGTGTCAGCGTGAGATTCAATGATAGCTCCTAATTTGCAATCATCTGCAAATGTAGTCAGCCAGAGACCACTGACATTAGCCTTGCCTTCTGAGAAGTAAATGCTAAAAAGGAACAGTCCAAGGACTGATCTCTGAGGGACTCCATTTGTGACTGGCCTCTTTGTAGAGGTAGACTCCTCAGTTCTAACATCCTGGGTCCTGTCTGTGAGCCAGTTTGCTATCCACCAGGTGACATACGGGTTTGTACCTAACCTCTTGGGTTTGTCAACAATGCATGAGTGGGGTATTGCACCAAATGCCTTGGTCAGTTCAAGGAAGGCAGTGTGTGAATGATTCTGCCCTTATCCATTGCTTTGCTGACCTTCTCAAAGAAGTCCATTAAGCTGAGTAGGCATGATCTGCTCTTCATGAAACCAAACTGAGTTGGGTCCAGTGTCTGGAGGTTTACTATATCTCGATTGATCATCTCCATGATAATTCTTTCCATGGCTTTATATATAAGACTAGTGAGACTTATGGGTCTGTAGCTTCCAGGATCTGTAGATGGCCCACATTTGTGCAGAGGGATGACTGTCGTCTTTCCCCATTCATGAGGCACAAAGCCTGTTTGGAGGCTACAGTTAAATAATAATTCCAGAAGCCCTGATAGGTCATATTTCATGCTACTTAGAGGCATCCTGGGATATTATCTGTGTCTGTTGATGCAGTGTTCTTGGTCTTACAGAGAACATTTAGGACCGGTTCCCTAGTGATTATAGAGGGAGTTATATTTGATGATATTTCCTGAGGGAAGGATGAGGGGGAGAGAGAAGTAAAGTTGTAGCTAAATTTATCAGCCAGGAGGTTTGCTTTATCTTCTGGTTCAATATAGGTGGCTCTATTTACAATGAGCTCTGCACACAATTGTGCATTGCCTTTGAGGCTGTAGACATAGCTAAAGAATGCTTTGCAGTTTTGGCCTGAGAGGCCAAACTTACCATAAATTTAGCTTTGATAGACTTTATTTGTCCTCTGAGTTGTTTGTTTAGTTTGATGAGAGTGCTTTTATCCTGCTGGGTGCTGCACCTCCTAATTTTTGCCATGATTTTCTTCCTCCTGTTATACAGATGATTGATTTTGTGATTCCACCAGGGTGGCTTGTTTTTTGAGTTAGTTCTGTACTTCTTCCAGGTGGGTGCAGCTGCCTCTCTGCAGCTATTCACATGCTTGTACAGGGTTTCTGTGAACAGTTCTGCATAGTCAGAAGTGTTCTCAGCATTTACGGGGGATTGAAATTATGCCAGATTCTCACTTAATATCAGGTGGTTAGCCTTAGAATCGTCCCAGAATATTCCAGGTTTAGAAGGGGGTCCAGGTTTTATTTTTACTTCAAAGGAGTCCATTTTGTGCTCTGACCTTACCAGGGAAGGCATTAGAGTAGGGGATGTGCAGCAGTCTCCCATATTAGTGAGGGCCAGATCCAGTATGGTTGCACCCCTGGTTGGTGTATTGACTATCTGGTCCAGGGAGTTTTTGTTTACAAAATCCAGGAATCTCTGTGCATGTACTTTTGGTGTCATATAGGATTCCCAGTTACTAATGGGGTAATTAAAAATCACCCATGAATATGGTGTTGAGTTGGATGGCTAGCATTTCTTATACGTTTAAATACATGGTATGGGTTTCCTGGGTCATAGAGGGGGTCTTATAGCTTGCAGGAAGTGGTATTGGATTTTACCAATGGTGATTTGAACATGGAGCAGCTCGTGCATTTTCCTGTTTGATTAGCCTTGAAGCATATTTATTTTTGATGTAAATAGAGACACCTCCACTTTTAGTCCCTGCCTGTGTAGTAGCTGGCCTAAATGTGTGGAAGAAATTATAGCATTGCACTGTTGGTGTTCTCTCCATGGCTTTAAACAATGTCTCAATGACCACACAGACATCCACATTCTCTAGGGTAAAGAGAGCTTCTAGGGAGTGGGGTTTTTGCTTAGACTCCTAGCATTGAGCAGTAATACCTTTAGATTTTCTTGGTTTTGATTTGCTATGTTGGAAGTACTTTCAGTTTGGCATTGCCTAAAAAAGGCACTATGGGGGAAGACAATGTTTTAGCTAATATTCGAAAGCCTAGAGGGGAGAGGTGCAGACCATCCCTGGCAAAGCAGTGTGGTCTGTTGACCATCGCCTTCCATGCTGACAAATATTGCACCCCCTTAGAATGACACTAAAAACTAAGCTAATTATTAAAGTCAATCATCTTTTGTTCGTATTGTGGCATCATCCTTGGAGAAGGTAAAATGCTGTTCAATGCTAGGCACATACCAGCCTGAGACACATATTCTGAGAGCTCCATGATGTCTCTCTTCATATAGTCTAGGGAGGTACATCTCAGGTCATATACTCCCATATGGACTATGACTGAGTCATATTGGTAATTGTGGTCCACTGACCTGAGTGCATGCATAATGTGGCAGATCCTAGCCCCTGATAAGCAACTGACTGTAACTTTCTCCTTACTAGGCCTGGTGAAAGGGACATCAGTGTGTCTCATGATGGAGTCTCCAATGACTAGAATGTTGTATTGTGTGGTGACTTGCCTTATGGGCTTAGAGATAGAGGCTCCATGAGATGTAGCTCTATGTGTTGGTGTGGGTGTTGTTTTGAAGGAGTGCATTTGGGGTTGCTGAGGGTATTTCTTATGTGTACTTCATCTGGGAGGTCTTTGCGGTTTTGGAAGGTTACATGTAAGTGCCTTAGCATATGTGGGTCTATATGTCTTCTTTGAATTTTGTGTGATGGGTTCAGCATGTGTACTACTGACAACCTTATTGACATTAGGAGTACTTTTATGTGAGAGCTTTTCCTCCACTGACATTGTGTAAATACATCTCTCACATACCGTATCAATTTGTTTGAGAATTAACTGGTTGTCAGTAAACATGAGGCAATTTCTACATTGCCTCAGGATGCCCATATCCACCAAGCTGGTAACGGAGACAGTAGGAAAGTTCATATCCATGGCAACAGAGCCTTTTTTATTGATTAGGCTGTTGGAGAGAGAATATCAATCATTGCCAGGAGTATTGGTTTGCAACTATTTGGACAGTGCTTGTCACTGCAAACGGGTTGTCCTGTGTGCAACTAGGTATTGGAGAAATTTCAATTGTGCTTTTACAGGAAAAATGTCACTTAAGTTGTCTGAGTCAGTACAGAGCACTGCCAAACACTTGAGGGGAAACTAATAAGTAGACCCTGAACATTTAAGAATGAAGTATTTAGGTAGATATTTTGAAGTTAGAAACAAATCTAGCAGTACTTACTGAAAACAAACAATTTGGATGGTGCTGCAATGAAGACATTTTTTATGAACCTAGTTGGAAATCATTAAATAATCAGACATTAAGAGGATTACATACAAGATTAAGTCTATGTGACAAATATAAATTTATGCATGATTTTTTATTTTTTTTAATGTGACAAGAGTTAAAAAATATTGGAACAGTTTTAGAAAATATGAACACCAGCTGTATACAAATATTAATAATGCCACTTGTCATTCTGAGAACATTTACATGTTGGTTTGCAATAAAATGAATACAATAAACATAAATAATGACTGAGAAGTGTATTTCAGATCACCACTGTCAGAAACATAGAGTGTATCCCAATGCATACACCTCAATGTCCTCCCAACCTCTTAACCCAACAATCAGAGATGAAGATCCAATGATCAGTAACAGATTTTAAATCTTCCTCTTATATACTTAGAAATTTGCATTAACAAACATTTAAGGGCACAAAATGTGAAACTCACATGCTTGTCATTATTTATTGATGGTCATCCACAACAGTGTGCAAGAAAGCCACAAATTTTACAAGTTACAGACCAAAATAATTCTTGATTTCTTTGCTCAAAAATTATGGACAAAGCCAGAACAAATTGGAGGGAGGCCCATAAAGGACTGATTTCAAATATTGATTTTTTCACTAATTCTTTAGCAGTTTTGGGACATCAAATACCAAGACTTGAATTTTCAGTAAGTTGATCCAGTTCACTAACTACTTTACTAACAGTAACCTTCTCACTGCAAAACTGTTGATATCATGTACCACTCACTACTTTCTAAAGTAATGCAGCTGAACTGTAATCATGCTGGCCTACTCTGGTTTCATGCAGATTATACCTAGCCTGTGACCTCATAAAAACAGCCTTTCAGCAAGTTACAAAATAAACATCAGAGTACCTCAAGAATCCATTCTTTATCCCTTGCGTTGTTTAGCTTTTAAAAATAAAATGCACAATAATGCATGCAGAATTCCCTTGCTATGATATACAGATTAGTCAGTAATATTTTCCAGCTCAGATAACATCAACGCAATAACGGAGCATATGCAAGATTTCAACACACAAACAAATGGTTGCTGCCTAGCAAGCAACTACTAAATGAAAAGTAAAGAAATATATTAGTGTTTTCAAGCAGTCAGACTATTTACATCTATTTACATAAACTGCATTTTGTATCATCAGGTTTTATGGACCTTGTAGTGTCTTAGAAATAACTCATCAGAAGAACAGACAATAAGATCAGTTTCAAGGACTATGCAGAAATTTCAGCTAAATAGGTAAATAAAAATATTGCAGTCTTTAGAACAGATCTACTACCTACTGCAGCTGTGTTGAGAAACCATTGCTGTTAACACTTGTCAATGTGTACCTGCAGTGATTTCCATTTTCAGGGAGTTTGTCCATTTTCTAAGGTAGTGTGATAATAGAGTTGGCATATTTAAGTCTGGAGGTGTGGCGGCACAGGGGGGCTTGCTCCCCCCACAAAAATCATAAGGTGTCTGTACTTTTATTGTGTTGTAATATGTTTTGGTGTAAGTAGTTAGTTTTGGCAGTATTTGCTGACTTGTGTTTATGTTTGGGTTTATGTATGCTCAGTGTTTATTATATTCACTGTTTTATTTTTGCTTATGTGATGGTCGCTGTTTGAGGCGATTGATTATTCTTAATTAATAAGAATCTTTGCCCCAAATTATTTGCTTAGACAGTTAAGGTCTAATAATCAGTTTTCACTTAGCATGCAAAAAGCAAATAAAAAAGTAGATGAATGCGGCTTTAGTTTATTCCTTTCATCACTCTAACGCTCTCCGTTTTGAGACCAGAATGGTGGATCTCACATTGTTCTTTTAAGAATCCCTGTAAAACTCATCTCCTACTGCAATCACCTTGTCCTGACTAGAGAATTACTTGCAATACTTATTTCTGTTGTTTTGCTATTGCCAACAGATGTCGGTCTTCATGAAAATACCATTATTGACATAATGAAATCCTGACTTTGTAAATGGCTTCAGGCACTTTTAAAATCTTCCTAGATAAGTTGAGTCAGGTAATTCTTCCATAATGCCACCAAACAATAATTCATGAGGGTGACAGCATATTTTGGAACCAGCAGCCCATATACCACTGCCTCAATGAACTTAACTGAATCACACCCTGTTATAAGTACAAAATGTCCTTCATTGTTAGTTATCATGTCACAGCTAATGCTTCTAAGACCTTGTCTTATTAGCTAGTTCAGTGCAGTCTATAAGCACTGAATTACTTAATTCCTACAACAGATGACAACAAATGTTACATATGCATCACTAATAACACAATTACTCATCATCCCTTTAAACAAGCTTGTTTATTTGATGATTCACAGTACTGTCTCTCTTCATGAGGTTACCCTGTAGATATGTCAGTTCATCCATGCCAGGGTTTCTCTGCAGAAGCTTTTACCCAGGTAGACATCATTATTGGGAGGGTGGCCTAATGGTAGGGTTGGGAGGGTGGCCTAATGGTTAAGGTGTTTACCTTACAAACACAAGGTGCAAGGTTTGAGTCTCACAAGGGCAGTTAGTTTAGTATGAACCTATGAATCTATTATATTGCTATGAGATATGTTAACTTTTTGTACAACCTATTTCTTTCTTTGTGTAAGTAGTGCTGTATGCAGGCACACCTTATACTTGGTTTTGTGTACAAAATATCCCAAGTAGTTTTTATGTCTTTATCTGTATATGTACATCTAATTTGGGCTGTTTGTATCCATCACTATTTATTTATTTTTGGCACCTTCTGCCTTGGGGCACTTCTTAAAATGAGGTCCACCCAATAGTACAAATTAGGTCACCAAAATATAAACAAAAATAAATAATGTTTAGTAAATAAGTATGTTAAAGGTACAACTAAGGAGTCATTATTTACATTATCGTTCTTTTGCTCAAAGTATGTTACTCCCAAATGTCTCTGGAGATGTCCTAACCTGAAAACAAATGCCCAATGATAGCTTACTAGCAATACTGGTAATGTTTCTTATATCTCTGGCTGTAAAACACATGTCTTCTTTAAGCGGTGCCCTGGAAATATATGTTCTGACAACCCACACACACACACACACACACACACACACACACACACACACACACACACACACACACACAGACACATGCACACACACACACACACACACACACACACACACACACACACACACACACGCACACGCACACACACACACACGCACACACGCACACACACACACACACACACACACACACACACACACACACACACACACACACACGTGTTTTTTCAAGTCACACAATATTATAATGTCTTTTAATTTGACTCCTTTTAGTATTTCTGTTCCGTGAATGTATCAGTTGCAGAAGGTGTTTTTTTTAATTTAGAAGGCCACTGTGTACCTCTTCATGTGCCTCTCTTGGTGCATATATGAGCCATCATTTGGTTTTCAATCTAGATACCTCCAAATAGTGGCAGTTTCTACCTAACTCACCTCTTTGCTTCCATCATTGTCTTATTACTTCTGTGACTCATTTGGCCCCAGCAAGAGCTTAGTCTAGAAACTTCACTGATATAAAACACAAAATAGTCTACCTCTTGCTTCATGATGCTTTTTTCTCTTTTCACAATTGACTTGTTTTCTTCAAGTTCAGTATCAGTTTCAGTGTTTCTCATGGTATGTAATATATGGGAATCAGATAAGACCTCCTGGCATGTAAAATATTTAACTCAAATGTCTTTTTCATCTGGTATAAAAGCAACATCATTCTTTTCTCTAATTCATTAACCATCATGTTTCACCATATGTCTCTGAGACGTAGGCCTGTCTAATGGTATTCTCAGTAGTAAAACGCTGACAAATTACTGAAAATCCATTGTCAATAACTAGTTATGCACAAAACTAGTGCACACAAGCTAGCACTACACATTTAGTAATTTCACATGTAGTCTTATGAATTGCATGTGCGTGTGTGTGCGTGTGTGTGTGTGTGTGTGTGTGTGTGTGTGTGTGTGTGTGTGTGTGTGTGTGTGTGTGTGTGTGTGTGTGTGTGTGTGTGTGTGTGTGTGTGTGTGTGTGTGTGTGTGTGTGATAACAATGTTAGTTTTTTTGGTGATACTTTATTCTCTCTAACCTTTCCATCAAATCCTCGAAAGCCTGATGTAAGGGGTCACTAAAATGTTATAACTCATGTCTTTTAGAAGATTCTCCCTTGTCATGATGTGGACCACTAACTTGTTGATAAATCTGTACTGAGGTACTGTGAAAGTAATGCTGACATCATGACTCCTGTGACACGTGCACTCATTGCCTTCAGCACAGCTGTAAAGTACATCAATAAACATCCCAGTCATCTGCTTTTGATCCAAGACTCTTTGCGGATCCATTCTTTAGATGCTATACATCCAGCAAATACATCAATGAGTTATACATCCATATGACAGCCTACTGTATAAAGTGAAAACAATCATGCTGTTACACTGATATAATGTCATAGAGTTTACCTTCCTATTTTTTCTTTAAATTGATTTTTGATATTTAAACACCATCTCAATATTCAGCTCCTGAACACATCTGCCCCTCACCACAACAATGAAGAAATCCTTTATGCCAATCTTCAAACTAAACCAAAAAAAACACTCAATATCATAGGATGCTATTTCCCACCAGGGCAAAATATTACACCCCTAGAAAAATCTCTTGAGCTGGGCTACTCTATCTCTACCCCAGGAAACCATCATTCTCGGCGACTTTAACATCATTTGGCTATCCTGTCATAACAATCTCCCAACCATTCACTTTAATCTCCATGGGTTCACTCAACTCATCCAATCCCCTACCTGAATCAACAAAAACCCTAAAAAAATCATACCTTACTTGACTGGATCCTAGTCAACAAAGCCCCTCACTCTTACCTAGCAGGCTGCTTACCTGACAGTCTTAGTGACCACTCCCCCACTTTCCTAATTCGGCACCACACAAACAGTCTGAAGCCCATTATCCACAGGCAAATATGGAACAAGTACAACTTCAACCCCAACTCCTTCATCTCCTCCCTGCAAAAAATTAACTGGTCACCACTAAAATACCTCAACATAGATGAGGCTGTCCACTTATTCAACTGTACTGTCCTCTCCATGCTAAACACCCATGCTCCTGCAAGAAATGCCAAAGTCAGATCCAGGCATGCCCCATGGTTACAAAAGACCACCAGAACCCTAAAGAAATCCAGAGATAAGGCCTGGGAGCACTGGTGACTAACAAATAATAACTCAGATAGGCAATCATTTCTTGAACTGCACAATAAAGCCAAAAAGCAAATAAAATTAGACAAATCCCTCTACTATAAATCCACCCTAAACAACACCAACCACAACCCTAAGCAATTCTGGTCCACTATTAACATTCTCCTCCACCCAGGGAAGGTTGATATCCCCCAGCCATCCATTCCCCCCTCCTCCAGCAGTATTGCTGAATCCTTCAACAAACACTTCACTGAAACTATAACATCTCTAAACAACCATTTCTCTACAACAGCCCCCCAACTCCTAACCCTAACCCCCCACTCCTCTTTTCTTCTTCACCTCAGTACCTACCTCCAACATAAAAAGACTGTTGTCAAAACTTAAACCCACCAAACTCGCACCTGACATACTCCCCTCTGAATACTTGAAAATTGCAGCTGATACACTAGCCTACGCAATTTCAATTCTAATCAACTGTTCCATAACAGAAGGCTATGTTCCCTCAATATGGAAAATATCCCACATCATTCCCCTCCACAAAGGCACCCCCTCCACCGACCTCTCCAATTACCGCCCCACTGCTATCCTCTCCCCTCTCTCCAAGATACTTGAAAAATGTATCAACACCCAGGTCTCCAACTACCTCCTAGCTAATAATCTCCTCTCCAAAACCCAACATGGTTTTAGGCCATATCACAGCACTACCTCTGCTCTGCTCTCCTTCACCAACACTATACTTCATCACAAAAACAATGGCCTCTTCTCTATTGCTGTATTTCTAGATCTCTCAAAGGCCTTTGACATGGTATCTCATAAGCTACTACTCTCTACTCTCCCCAACCTCTCCTTCTCACAATCTGCCTGCAACTGGTTCCACAGCTATCTACATGGATGCCAGCAATCAGTAATCTGGGACAATAACCTATCACCACACCTCCCAGTTACTCTCGGAGTTCCCCAAGGGTCTATCCTTGGCCCTCTGCTATTCTCACTTTTCACTAACAACCTACATACTGCCACCACACAAGTATCTTTCATACCATACACAGATGACTCTATTCTCATCTGCTCTGCCCCCCACTCTACCAGAACTACAACAAATCACACAGGAATCATTCTCTTTTGTAGAAAGCTGGCTATTGAATGCTCAGCTCCTACTCAACCCGAGCAAGACAAAACTTCTCCTGTTCCAACCTTCCAAAGCCACCCAAAACTCCCCCCACTTCAACATTCTCGCCAAAGACAATACCATAATTACTCCATCAGGATGCACAAAATTACTCAGTGTGGAAATAGGCAACAAACTTAAATTTGATACCCACATATCTCTCACAATAAAAAAGGTTCACAAGAAACTTGGTGCATTATATTGAAGCCACCAATTCCTAATCAAGGCTGCTAGAATCTCCATAGCCAATTCCCAGCTCATCTCCACCCTACTCTATGCATCCCCCATACTTACCAACCTTAGACAGACAAACCTACACAAGCTGGATGCTTGTTACAACAAAATTGCTAAATTTGCCACTGGAACCTCCTACCACAACCATTATTGTATCTCCCTTAAAGAACTAAACTGGCTAGAACTCCCACAGCTCCTTCACTTTAATCAACTTACCCTCGCTCATAAACTTCCCTTCAAACTGTTATCCAACCCTATCACTCCACTAGGCCCCTGAGATCAAGCAACACAAATCAACTCAATGTTATCAAACCCAAAAACTCAGTAGGAAAATCCATATTTTCATGTACCATATCTAAACTTTGGAACAATCTTCCACCCTCTATAACTACTCTACCTTCCAGCAAACTTTTCAAGACTGCACTCAAATTCCACTTAAAGTTGCACTGGCTTTGTCCTTGTTCTAATCCAGACTAACACCCCCTTACCCCCCACCTAGACTCTTAACCCAACTACACTACAGCCACTACTAACCACAGTCAGAGTTAGCTAGTTGTCTTTACATACTTTAAAATCTTGTCTGACAACTTAACTTGCAACATTTACTGTATATATTGTTGATGATCAATATCTTGTTATTGTATTAAAGCCAACAACCTGTAATGTTGTTTACTATTGCTGCAACTTTGTATCTCTATTTATCATGTACATGATGTGGAGCTTTTCTCCCCAGGCATCCGCTGAGAAAGGACCTGCGTCCAGTCAGAATTTCCAGGTTAACAAATGTAAATAAATAATAAAATAAAATATTTTTTTTTACTTATTTTATAATACCATAGCAACAAAATACTGAAGGTCAATATGCATCAGATTTGAAACTTCTGGGTGGTTTACATTATCATGCATCCTTCAAACAGTGTAATCCTCCATTATTCCCAGCACATGCTAGTTAACATTTCCTCATGACTGGACATGCTCTGTGTCATTGTCATTGTCCCATTCCTCACCTCCCACATCACTAAAAGACTGTCATTCTCACTCCTTTCTTCTCGTTGATACTGCAGTCACCTTGCACATGCTCATCCACTCTTCTCCTTGCCACAGTTCTTATGTTTTTTATAATCTTCCCCTGAGTTCGTCCCTCATGGCTTACAACATTGCAGTGCCTCTGTCAAATGTTTTGTTATTTTTTCACATATCCATTATCACCTTTCCCTAGTCAGGTTTCCTCAGTCATCTCACATTATCTCTGAGAACAATTATGTTCCTTCCCGTGTCTTCAGCCTTCTATCCTCTCACTATCATCTGCTTCACACATCTTACTATCAACACTCCACCTTTTTCTATAGTCCCATGATCTGTTTACCCATCCTCCTATCAGCACTCCACTTTCTTTTCCCATTTCTAGGCCCCAGAACAAGAAATGAAAATCTCGTCCCAAAAAGGCTGTGTCCCACTCCAGTATTTCACTCTCTCTCTCACACCTCCATGTCTTTTCTAACAGGACCTGCTCTACATACTCCTGTCTGGTTTCTTACTATATCAAAGCTCATGAAGGGATAATGATTCACCAATTCCTCTCTATTTGTTTACTGCAGCATCCACCAAACTGTAATCTCTTCACTGATTGGTCTTGCACGAATAAATCTTTCTCAAGTCATGGAGAGATTGCACAGTGACCCAGCTCTCTCTTCATACGACTGCTAACCAGCTCTGGAATAAAAAAAACATTTTCTGCCCATTCCACCATAAGAATTCGTATTACCTCATTGCACTCCCATTGACTGTATTACAGGTTGATAGAAATCTTATGTACTAGTCTTTATGACCCACAAACTAAGGCCATGCAGTTTCATCTGTATCCCCAGCAACCACATTTTACTTTTAGAATGGAACATTTCACATTCATGTGCCAGGGTCATCTCACCAGATGGATAACCTTGGCAACCCTCTTCATCCTGTCCAGAAGTACAATTACATCATTTGTTCTCAAAGTATCTGGGCTAGTTCCTGTTGTATGACTACTAGCATATCCATCCTGCCACCCTCTACAGGAAGTCTCCAGCTGTGATATTCTCCTTCCAGATGAGATTCTCCGTTTTGCCTGGCTGTTCTGGAAATTTCTGCACTGCCTCCTTAATGTTTGGAACTTTAACTAATTTTTCAGGTAAAATTTACCTATTCCTCCCTTTGTCATGCTTTAGCAAACCCACCTTTCCTTTCATAGCTGTTACAGCCCTTATGATCTGTACCATAACTTCTTGCAGGACTGATACTTCAGACATGTGGCTCTGAATATATTGAAGGCCTTATCCAGCCTGTAATCTTTCCATTTGTTATACCTTAGTCATTTGTCTCACTCCTTTTAACACTCTACCCCCCCACAACATTCAGTTGAAGGTCCGCCAAAAGCTACTCATTAAACCCTTTTACAGATGAAATGGTCTGGTGAGATTTTAAAATAGGCCACCTTCTCCCCTCCCCTGCCTTCCTAGCTTCTCCTTTCCTGTTATTAAAGGGGCCTGTAGCTAAATAATTTGTCTGGCTTTCTATAGCTAATTAATATGTCAGGGACACTAAGGAGAGGAGCCTTATTCACAGCACTCTGTTTTTCTGCAGGCAGCTAATTTGCATACAGCCAGAAACCAAGCTCCATTGATTGTTCTGAAGTGTTTGCCAAGGGAATTATGAGATCTTCTCCATTTCACTGACTTCCCATTATTGGAACTTATAAACATTATTTATATAAAGTTGATTATTTGGAAGCTTCCAGATGTTTCACAGCCTGAAAGTTTCAGACCCTTGCATGTTTGTAGCACATATCAGAACTGGATGCACTACAGAACTCAAAACCTGTTGCCCTATAAGCATACCTACAAATACTCCACTGCAAATTGCCTGAATAAATATTCACTACACATTCAGGGAAAATCACCAAAGCATTTTTTGTTTTTCAGGGGGGCACCACCCCCTGCAACCCCACGTGGGGGTGGGGGGGCTTTATTCCAGTACTTTTACTTATATATACTGCCTCCAAGCTTGAATAAACTTCATGGAAAAAGCATCTTTTAAGGGTGAAGCAGGTTCTGGCTATCTTGCAGGAGAAATTAAACACGGCAAATAGAGTCTGGGAGCCAATTCTGCTGAGAGATCAGTTGCCTTTGTTGGTATCTCAGGCTGTATTCTGCATCATAAACAGCAAGAATTGGCTTCACCATTGAGCACCCTATTCCACCATGGCTTAAGTACAGGCTTCATTCCAGCAGAGTGGAGAACTGCTGCTGTCATCCCCTTGCACAAAGGTGGTGCCACTACTGACCCCAGAAACTATCACCTCAATAGCTTGACAAGTCTGATATGTAAAGCCATGGAGCGTATTATTATGGATCTCATAAACAAGTACATAGGCAATATCCATGCACTTGACCCCACCCAGTTCAGATTAGTCAAGAGCAGATCTTGCCTGTTAAACCTGGTTGACTTCTTTGATACTGTCACTAAGGCCCTGGATGAGGAAAAGTCAGTATATACAGCTTACCTTGACTTGAAAAAGGTCTTTGACACAATCTCCCACTCAGGCATCATGGAAAATCTAATACAACTTGGTGTAAATCCCTATCTCATCAGATGGGTGGCCAACTGGCTCACTGACAGGACCCTCAAGGTCAAAATAGGCACCTCCACCTCCAGTAGCAGACCTGTCACTAGTGGACTTCCCCAGGGATCTGTCTTGGGACCCCTACTGTTTGGCATATACTTCTCAGAGGTCCAGACAAAGACAAAAGGCCTGTGGTTGACCAACTTTGTGGATGACTGTAAGTTGGGTGCTGTCATTGACTCCCCAAATGATGTTAAAATACTGCAATATGGTGTCACAACAACTAATGACTGGTGACAAAGTCATGGCCTCAAGCTAAATGCAAAAAAATGTATCATCATACCATTCGGCAAAAACACAACTCCTACTGATTACCACATCAGTGGCAACCTCCTAAACACACAACCTGTGGTGAGAGACCTGGGTACTCAGGTCGATAACAATCTCACATTCAACCATCATGTAGCAGCAGTGGTCAGAAAAGAGTTTTACTTGGCTCATCTCATAAGTAAAGGGATTGCATCTAGAGAAAAGGAGGTTATTACCTCTCTGTACTCCTTCCTCATTAGGCCAATAATTGATTACAATGCCCCATTTGGTATCTACCTCTCCAAACATCTGTACCAACTGGAAAGGCCACAGAAATACCTCACAAAGATAATCCGTGGCCAAAAATCATTATCACTCTGCTTGGTATCATACAGATTGCAAAGAGGTGATCTGTGTGTCACCTACAAGGCAATATCGTACCCTGCCCTACTAGAGATGCTCCATATCCATAAGTCTAACGCCTTGTGTATTACCCACTCAAAAGTCCTGTATCTAATATGCGACATCAACAAAACCTGCTGGAGAGACAGGTTTGTCTTTCAGAGGCTGCCCTGTCTCTAGAACAGACTTCCCATACAAGTCAAACAGAGTACCTCACTGACCCTCTTCAAGCACAACCTCGACGAGTGGATGGGAAACCACAAATTTATCCTAGGAGGTTCCACCTGTGTCCCTCACTGACAGTGGCGACAGGTGTTGACTGAGGTTTCTTTTTGGGAATAAACTCTTGGCTAGGCTTGTAAGGTCCCCAGGGCCATTAGCCTAGTAACCGCCTATGATCCTACAATCTTTCCAGGGAATCTCTTTCAAACAAATCACAATTAACAGCATTTATTAATCAGTGTTTTTTTTTTATTTTCCGGTGTCAGCTATTCAGGACTTTGTATTGATCTTAGCACTGTAACTTGTTCAGCTTAGGAAATGTACAAGGTAACAAATGTATCTGAACAAATTTTCAAATGAAAACTTTCTGTATAATGATTTCTATAGTCAATTCAAAACTGATATAATACAATCACACTTTAGTCTTATAGTTAATTATTATTGCTAATAGTGTAGTTTTCATAAAATGGAGTTGGGAGCAGTAGAATGTACAAATAAAATCACTTTTAGTGCAGGACAAGAAGGTGTTATGCCCAACTCACTAGCAGGGAGTACAGTCTGGAAGCTTTATTAAGAAGCTTCCTGAGTCTAAATGTTCTAAGTTATGGATCCAAACATTTCCTGAAACGTAAGAACCTATTAATCCACATTCAGCTTTGTGTAGTTGTACATCTCAAAATTTTGGTGGAATTATTAAGAACTGTCAATTAGCCTTGAATCTAGTCATATTTAGATATAATCACTATATAGTGAGCATCACAGATTTGTGTGTGTGAGTTGGAGGGGGTCACCTGAGTCCTACATGCACTGTGAAAATAGCTTGCTGACATGCATGGTGGTAAATATGTATTGTTTGAGAAAGCATATGCAATTATGCTTCGTCTGGCATATGTATGATGTCTAGAGCTACCTGCCTTACTGGTTTGAAAACCTCAACTGAAACTGCAGTGATGATGTGAAGAAACCACTTTCTTCACAAAAGTAAGTGAAAAACTGCTGTGCTCGCAAGCAGATGACCAGGTGCATATTCTGCCTAAGAGTTGAATCTGCAAGATTTAAGTTATGTGGCAAAGCTGCTTGGCTGCTTATGTTTATCTGCTGTTTTTTCTTTAAAAAGGCCTCCTGCTGGATTCCCCTGTGCTCAACACTTTTCTGCTATACTCATGTACAGCTGAATGGCAGATTACATAATCTACTTGCACATACATATATACATGGGGGAATTTATAAATGGATATACAGCTTAGAATTGTCATCAATATTCCTCCCCAAAACACTTGCTGAATACAGACACTGTCTCTCTCTCTCTCTCTCACACACACACACACACACACACACACACACACACACACACACACACACACACACACACACACGAGTCGTTCACAGGTATGTCACATTGTTTGTTCTGGTTTACACACCAGACACTGTGATTTATTGTAAGAATAGAAAATAAATTAAACAACAGTGAATGTTCTGTACTTTAGCATTACATATTTTAAAGCATTAAAAAATATACTAAACTGACAGTAAGGACTGAATTGTGTGAATCTGTTGGACGTGCAGGTGCTTATAATTGCCATCTGAAGCTAACAAACTTCTATGCCCAGCAAGAGACCAGAAACAAGAAAGAATAAACAGAATAAGTCCTACATGGTTCCCAGAAAAGTGAAAAAATAAAATGTCAAGTGCAGCTTTCACAATATGAACAGTATACAGTGATGCAAAAGGGCAAAGTGAAACGGGAGCACAAAGGAAGAGATTGGGGAATGATTGCTCAAACAAAAGTGAAAGAAGCCCAGATTGCTTCAAATGGAAAAAAAAATGTGTACATGAGAGACATAGAAAAAAAAAAGAAAAGGTTAGGAATGTAAGTTTAAAGCTAAAATAGTAACTGGATACCATGCAGAGATGGACCAGAAAGGTAAATCACAATTAATGCTTGAATTCTGTGTCTGTAGAAGAACGGCAGTGAGTAACCCAAGACTTGAAGGACAGTGGGTTATAGAAAGTAACAAAAACTAGAGATCTTTCAGCTGAAAACTTGCAGAGAATCTTTTTAGTATGAAAGATGAAAAATTAACAAGCATAGGAATCTGTCCAGTACCAACCACACCACTACGAATGCTGAGGAAAAAAATAAAAAAAAACAAAGAAACTAGTGGTCTTAAAACTTAGTTGATGAGTTCAGTCACAATAATTTCCAGAAATCATAAAACCCAGGTAGTGTTCCAAAGCAACAAGCCTTTATTCATCACAGACAAGCAATCCTCAGTAACAAAAATCAGAAATATTTTAACAGTGTTAAACATATCAGCTTTTATATACTTTTTTATATACTTAAATGTAGGTGTGGAAAATATATATATTATTTAATTTTAAACCAGCCTATTCAAGGCAAACAGTCAAAAAAGGGCTGTAGAAGTATATTTTAGATCAACAAGTACCCACCCCCACACACTTCTACTGATTAGATCAAACTAAATCCTAGTTAAGGAAAACACTACCTATCTATTTGCAACCCACATTCCAAAATCAGATATTAAGGAAAGCATAAAATACACATAAAAAGACTTAACTAAAATCACTTTTGGCTACCTAATGCAATAAAGCCTTTATCAGGTCTGTCACAAGAACTAAAATCAAGAAAAACAGATAGCTATCTAATCATAAACAGAATCTAACTATTTTTATGTGTATTTTATACTTTTCTTAATGCCTGATTTTGGAATGTGGGTTGCAAATAGATAGGTAATGTTTTCCATAACTAGGATTTAGTTTGGTCTAAGCAGTAGTAATGTGTGGTGGATACTTGTTCTAAAATGTACTTTTACGGCCCTGCTTATACTGTTTGCCTTGAATAGGCTGGTTTAAAATTAAATAATACATACATTTTTACCCACCTACTTTTAAGTATATAAAGCTGATATGTTGAACATTGTTGAAATGTTTCTGATTTTTTGTTACTGAGGATCGCTTGTCTGTGACAAATAAAGGCTTGTTGCTTTGGAACCCTACATGGGTTTCATGATTTTTGGAAATTATTGTCACTGAACTCATCAACAAAATTTTAAGACCACTAGTTTGTTTTTTATGTTTAGTATGGAAAATGACAAAATAGTGGAGGCTTAGGGGTGCATGTTGGGTATTAAAGGAGCTAGGAAGGGGAGGTCACATTTTTAATTGGGCATTTTAACTCCTTAAAAGATGCCTTTGTTTGTTTCTTTGCTTTGCAGTTATCAGCAATGGCCTATGAAATGATGACTGTTAGATATAAACACAGAGTGTGCAAAGCACAGAGATAATACATATATATGCAAATTTACACAACAAAGTGTGATGCAGTTGTGTTGGCAGCTGATACAGGTATTCAAATTTGATAGACATTCAGGTAAGAATCTACAAACATTAAACCTTAAGTAAGAGTTTTACGAGTGACAATTTAAAAAGAATAATCACATAACGTACACAGACAGTATTCCAAGAGGAAAATTAAATGATTTAGATTAAAGCTAGATGGTAGCAGTGCTGTTTAAAGTATGGAAAATCTCTTAAATTAACTTAACAGACATAAGTACATCATTTAAAATATATGTCTATTAGACTTTTCACATTTTAATTTTAGGTTAAAGTCTGGACAACAGAGTAGCTAGTCAAAACAGCAATAAGATCCAGATAGAAAAGTGACTCAGTGCTGAAGGTTTCTTCCTGCTATAGCCAGTGTCTGGGTTACCACTTCTGATATCTGGTAACTAACTGTGCAGAGCATGTTCTACCTGACTTTGTGGGGTTTTCCTGCATACTATGACTTCCACCTCCAACTTCCCTGAAACATGCTGCTTGTTTGATTACACTAAATTGCTGTTATATATTTTATACGCCCTTCACCGTGTGCTGTATGTGTGTTGGAAAAAAAGAGTCTGAGAAATATTACTTCACTTACTTAGATAACAAGCAAATATTTTAAAATTAAAGGAATAATCTGAGAATATAGGCTGTCCACCTCTAGTAGTTACAGCAGACAAAGAGAAAAGCACATGTGAAGGCAGCAAAGAATGATTAACACCAGCAGTATTAACCATCCATAAGACCCAAAACATAAAGTGTCAGAAGAATAAGTTAATAAAATGGAGAAACAGAAGGTAAATACCAACATCTGGGATGAAATCAAAATGCATTGGAGGAGGATGGTGTGAGGTGCCTAGTAGATCCAATGTTTTGATTTACAAAAGGTGTTATTGAAGGTAATAAAATACATTTTTGAGTTTTATTTCACTAGTTATGGCAATTATTAGAAAGATGGAAGGAAGGTAAATATAGAAATATTTACTGGTCTACTGAAGTTGAAATGATTTTTTTTTTCATAACAATGGCTCCTTTAGAATCCCTTGAATGGGCTGGTGGTGCAATGAAGACATTTTTTATAAACCTAGTAGGGAATCAGTAAATAATCAGATATTAAGAGGGTTACATACAAGATTAAGTCTATGTGACAGATATACATTTGTGTGGGATTTTTAGTGCTTTTCTTGAATGTGACAAGTTAAAGAATTTTGGAATATTTCTCAGAAAATATGAACACCAGCTGTATATAAATATTAATTATACCACTTGTAATTCTGAGAACATTTATATGTTTGCTTACAATAAAATTAATGAAATAAGCATAAATAATGACCAAGAAGTGTATTTTAGCTCAGTGCTGTGAGAACCATACAGTGTATCCCAATGAACACACCCCCATGCCCTCCCAACCTCTTAGCTCAAGAATTAGAGACAAAGATCTAACAATCCCAAAAGGATTTTAAATCTTCCTCTTGTACACTTAGAAAGTTGCATTAATAGATACTTACGGGCACATAGTCTGAAACTCACATGCTTGACATTATTTAGTGATGGTAATCCACAACAGTGTGACTGAAAGCCACAAAATTTACAAGAAACAGACCAAAATAATTCTTGATTTCTTTGATCAAAAATTCTTTACAAAGCCAGAACTACTTGGGGTGAGGCTCAGAAGAAATAGATTTTAAATACTAATTTTTACCTATTTGTTAACCAGGTAAACCCATTGAAGAAAAGTGTCCCTTTTCAGTGGTGACCCAGGAGTACAGTTTGAGTAACTTGGTCAGAGTCACACCATAGGCAAATGGAGGTGGGAGAATTTAAACCTTGTACTTCTGACTACAGGAATCCATTCATTAACAGCTCAGAACCTTATGCTCCAGGCTAATTTAATTCACTTAAAATGTTAACAGAACTACAACAGGTGTATGGACATGCATTTTCTGAACAATAAGAAAGATGAAACTCTAATGACTAATTTACCCCAAAAAGGAATTTGAGGGAGATATGGCAATTGGTGTGGTAGATTGAGGCTCCAAGCTCTTGAAGAACTGCCTCAGGGGTACCGGATTTGATTCTTTATACCTCCAACTGTGTGACTCTGAGCAAGTTTAATCAGAAATAACTGTGCATCTCACACACACACACACACACACACACACACACACACACACACACACACACACACACACACACACACACACACACTTGCTTCTACCAGCTGCTTATTAACCACCTTTCCTAAATACGCTTGTTTAGTAAATGCAACTCACTTAATCTCCCAACTACATGAAAATGTATCAATAAAGTAGCTGTCTTAATCTCCCAACCAGAAGACATTCTTAGAGTCTTCTCAAAAGGACTACACCATCCTGTGACATAACAATGCACCTGTGTCTGCTTAAGAGTCAACCAGACTTGCATTAATCAGTTTTTTTAGTATTGCAGGGATGGGGGCACTCACGGAGGCACACACTTTTGCAGGGAGGAACGTAATCCTCCACCCTTATTTCTGTGCAATACAGTATCTGATAATCTTGTTGCTGTAGCCTCCCTACATTCATTCTGCTCCACTTCTTCTTTTCTCTGTCATTCTATTTTTCTCAGTGACTTCAATTCACTTCTCTCTGTACTTCATCTGAGCATTCCATCATATTTTTTCCTGTTCCTGTATTTTCACTAATTCTAATTCTATTCCACTTATTTTTATAATATAAAATAAATGGTAATATCTAACTTCTAAGTGACCTTTAAAATGTCTTAATTCTGACTCCTAAATGTACTCCTCAAATACTTGTTTAATATCACCTGCTTAGTATCATAAACCTCAACTGTGTTTTATTTGTAAGCCTTAAACCTCATATTGTACTGCTTGTTAATATTACCTGCTTTGAAGGAGTCGAGACATCGTATTATCCTTAACTACCCACGTAACCCATACTGGAAAGCATTTTCATCCATAGTTTACCATTTTTGATTTGTTATTGATATAAGAATGTTACTGTTGTTTATATACTTATACTTCAAATTGTATTGTGCACAAGCTTTTTGTTTCTTTTTACGTTATTATTATTGTACTGGAGGATTGCTCCCCATGCCTCCATTGGAAAGGGATATTAAATAAATAACCAAAGATCTCCCTTCTGTTTTCTGTGATCTTACTATGGCCACTCATGCATGCTTCTTCTCATGGTGGATATCCATGGTCCTGGGTGAGTTGCATACCGCTCAACCTTTTCGAACAAAAAATCTGGACAAAGCCTAAAATGATGGCGGGACAAATAGGGACATATTTTAAATATTGCTCTTAAAAACTTAGAAAGTTGATAGAATAATAGATTTTACATTAGCAAGAATTTTCTGAAGGATGTGGAGTCTTAAACTCAAATGTTTGTCATTATTTAATGACTGCAATCCTCAGCTATTTGCCAGAAATTACGGATTTTAGGAGGAACACCCCAAAAATATGAGTCAAAAATCTGTACATTCTGCGAAAATCTGTACAGTTGAAAGGTATGGTGAGTTGCATGTATGCTTTGTTGGCAATATTTTTTTGCCACATGATGCTGTTTGGCTGCAAGGGATCCTACTATAGAGTGTCCCTTCCTTTCACTGGCAAGTTAATTTCCAATTTTGATGTCTACAATGCAAATAAGGCCACATGTTTATACACAGTATGTTTGTATCTACACATTCCGCAGGGCTTGAATGCATTGCATCCCTGGTGGTATATCAGATCACTGTTCGTGAATCAAAGTAGTATACTTGTAACTATGAGTCATAGTTTTCCTCACATAATAAATCAGCATTGCTTTCTATGCAATTTACTCCACTGTTTGAACTTGATAGCTTTAATGTAAAACAAAGTACAAAAGCAAAGTTGTCTGTAGAGAGTTTAGACCAATGAATCAGTCCTTCCTTCTCTATCACTTAAAATGAGGGAGAAAGAACTCAGTTTGCATTCAGACAACATTGATATAGTACAATATAAAAACAACATCCAGTAAGCACTTTTGTCTTACCATAAGACTTCTTCAGACTGAGTGCATACAACAAAGAACCAACATTTATACAAAACATAATCACATGACTTAATTGATTCTCTTATTGCCACTATTTATATAATGGTTCAGCTGAAGCAGTTATCAGTGGTAAAAAGATAAGGATTCCTGGATACTTCAGTTGCAAGTCAAGATGTGTGGTTTATTTAGCTTTCTACTCAGCTTCTCCTGCCTTTTATGTTGGCAGAACAACAGAATTATATCATAGAACATATGAACATATGCATGCCATCACCGTAGGAGATAGTAATAATGCATATAGCAAACACTATTCTAGTATTGGATGTAAGATTTCATTAACATTTATTGCTTTAGATCAAGTTTATAATTTTGCTAATAGATTTGATGCAGAAGATGCACTAGACTGGAGGGAGTATTGCTGGCGGGTGAAATTAGATGCCTGTGACCCTTCAGGAATTAACGACAAAGAGAATTTTAAAGTGGATTTAAAACAGAAAAGAATCCAATGTTAATTAGTCAGTTAAGTCATGTGATCATGTTTTGTATAAATGTTGTCTCTTTGCTCTATGCACTCAGTCTAAAGATGTCTTACAGCAAGATGAGCGTGCTTACTGGATGTTGCTTTTTAGTAAACTTTACATTTTCAGTAAATTAGTTTTCAGCCAGTTTTTCAGTAACATTGCCATACTATTTGCAATGTCAGAATATCAATCAGCAGATCGTGTCTGTGACAGACGGCAGTTGGCTGTGTTAGTATAAGAGTGTCGATAACAATGGGTGGAGTTGTGACATGAAACACTGCACACAAATAAAGAGCTTTGGGGCAGACAAAAATGTGCCTAAGCTAGTAGAACATATCAGGAACACTGATCGCAATTATCTTTTCTCAGTAAGCTGCAGACAAAGTTATTTGACGAATTATCTAAGTCTAAATAACAGAGTACATTTTTACTTTTGTATACCTGTCCAGTCTGACAAGATTCTGGTGTGTTGCATTGTCTGTCCATCGTTGTTACCAGAGATAAGATTATACTTTGATGAAAGGCAATGGGATAAAAAAAACTACAATAACACCCTTTCATAGTGGGAGAACACGTATCCAGGAAACTGATGCAATACTCAGTGGGAAGAGAGGAGGAGAATCATTACTTCTTGAACACATGCAATTCTGATTCTGTAATTCACTGTAATAATTTATTTGATCAATTATTCTGTGTGAGGCCCACACACAATCCTGGTACATTCCAAGCTAGATTTTCTGTCCTCCTTGCCTCTCATCTTGTGTGCCTCTCAAGAGTCCTTCTTAGCACTTCAAATGTAATCCACACTGACCTTTGACTAGAACACTTTAAAAAAAAGATGAGTTTGTGTATCCCAAGCATGGCTGAGTGTTGTTATAGAATAGTTATACTTATTTGAGACAGGTGATTGGCCAAGTTATAACATTAAAGAATATTGTCACTGCCTTTAGATCTATCACATGAAAGAGATGGACCATTGTATATTAACAGTGAAATATTAAATAACCTGGAAAAAGAAAAATATTAAAGTTATTTGTAGTCTTGTGACATTTTGTAACAACATCACTGTCCATTTGGTGATCTGGCAAAACCCAAGAGTGAGGCTATTATATAATAAGATGCCACCTCATATCTTACTGATTAAACATCTGTCATTCAGATCATTCAGTTGTGAAGCATGGTTGTAGGTCATTTCAGTTCAGAGGCAATGTTATTGCACAATACGTTTGCTGAGTGTTATCAGTATTATACAAGTAGAAAACGTAAAGTAAAATATACAATAAATAAAATGTATTTGTAATATAAGAAAAAAGATAAGAATATATAATATAGATTGAATCTGTAACACTTCACAAAACAAACAAAAATACAGAATTTTGGAACAATTGGTGTAATGGAACATTTCTATAAATCTGATTTTTAACACTGATTTAACTATAAAAAGCTATCTTTAGACTCTTGACTACACATAAATCCTTTATAATAAGAAGTATATGAAAATTATACTAAATTACAAACAACAAAATGGAGGCAGGGTGATATACTGCAATGAATGTGACTACCTGTTAATGGGTAAGATTCCATTTCTTTGTATCTGTAAAACTTTCTGTCCTGTGTACCCTTTCTCCTCACAATGGAGACTGGAAACAATACAGGGTGCACCAATAGGGAACAGTGCTGTAGATTTCCCTCATGTCAGGGCAATTTAGTGACAAGGTTGGGGACGATACCTTTCTCACACTTTTACAAAGCTGTCATATGTGTGTGTGTGTGTGTGTGTGTGTGTGTGTGTGTGTGTGTGTGTGTGTGTGTGTGTGTGTGTGTGTGTGTGTGTGTGTGTGTGTGTGTGTAGGCATACATATGTGTTTATTTGTAAGACAAAACCATTTATAAATCAGGTTATAACTGTGCTTGTATTAGCAGCGTGTTTCATTTCGTACTAGCATGAAGCTGAGAAAGGAAGCCTTCCCATCTTTCCTCAAAAGAAGAGTGCTGTGCCTCCAAGTAGATCCTACCCTACTGGTGCAGTAGCAATTTGTGTCAGACTGCAACGCAGGCATCCCAGATTTTACTGGCACTCAGAGGATTAGGCAGGTTGAAGAAAGACAAGTGGCCATTGATGAGCTTATCTTTATCAAGAAGAGAATGTGTAACTCATCTATTCAAAAGCATTCCCTGGTGGAGGTAGGGACTAGTCATAAATGATCAAGAAACTCTTCTGAGTGATGCGGAAATGCATGCACACTGGTAGCATGCATGGCTGGTAGCACGTGTGGCTACCTATGAGTATATGCATTACATGTGCCACATCCTTGAGTGAGCCAGGAAAGGGAATATCAGATTTTATCAGGAAAATCAACAATGCAAGCGATAAAGGAAAATATATCCACTCAATAAAGTAGTGAAAAAGTCATACATATATTAATGCAGGATTCTGATCCTATGATTTGATAAACTGTTCAGCAGTCTTCCTTTTTTTTTTTTTTTTTTTGCTGTAGAAGACAATGCATGTTTGGGAAGAAAATCATTGAAAACCATGATGCACCACAACAGAACTATTCTTGTTAAAATACATATTTTAGCCATGTCAGAGTAAGGATTCTTAAACCAAAAAAATAAAACATTTTCTTTGACAAATATTTGCAGTGTACTGTAGCTGATATATTTCATATTTCTCTTAAAATGTAGCATGATTCTTTACATATGATTTCTACATATGTAGATAAAGTAATTGAATTATTGTCATTTTATTTTTAACATCACTGCATTGAATATCTTGCAGCCCCTTCTGGGTAGCTGGCTTCACTGACTTTAGCAGCTCTGGCCCATACCTCCCAACCTCTTAGTGCAATAAAAGACAAAAATAATAGGGACAAGGACCCCAAATCAGGGACAGATTTTAAATATTGGGCTCCCTGTTGAAATGTTAGCACTTATAACACAGAGTGCCAATATGGTAAAAAAAAAAAAAAAAGACCAAAAATGCAGGATACACCCCCCCCGATACATACACCTCCTGATCTAATGTACACTAACTCCGACATCACAATACTTTGTACTTTAAAAAAAAATAGAATATTCTGAGAAATGGTCATCTCAGACTTAGTATATGTAAGTCCATTATTTCAGCCAGTCAGTCCCTGCATTATAGGACTCGACAAAATAGTAACATGGAGTAACATGTATTTTCTAAATGATATGAATTCTGAAACTCAGATGTTTGTCATTATGTGGTGACTTCATTCATCAATGATCTGCCAGAAAAACCACACATTTTATGAGAAGCAGACCAAAATATGAGTCAAAAATTTGGACATTCTGTGAAATTCTGGACAGTTAACAGTTATGTTTTGATGTTCTGGCCTGAGATGTATAAAAGGAGCAGAGGCCTCTGTTATTTGGGATATACTTTTCTGAGGTACAGGCCAAAACCAGTGGGCTATGGCTGATCAAGCTTGCAGATGACTGCAAGCTGGGAGCTGTCATCAATTCCCCTAGTGACGTGGACATCCTCCAAGAGGGTCTCACCCAAACAAATGACTGGTGCCAGAAACATGGCCTCAAGCTGAATACAAAAAATGCATCATCATCCCCTTTGGGGAGAGAGATGTTTCCACAAATTATCACATTAATAACAATGTCCTAAGCACGCAGTCAGTCATGAGGGATTTGGGCACACAGATTGATAGCAGCCTGACTTTTGACCACCATGTTGCTTCCATTGTAGGGAAAGCTTTCTACATGGCCCACCTAATAAATAACGGTATCTCATCCAGGGACAAGGAGGTCATAACATCCCTATATTCTTCCCTTATAAGGCCAATTATTGAGTACAATGCCCCATTGGCATGTACCTTGCAAAGCACATGCAGCAGCTGGAGAGACCACAGAGGTTCCTCACCAGGACAATCCAGGGCCTCAAAAATCTACCATACACAAATAGGCTAAAAGTCCTATCCCTCTGCTCTGTTTTATACAGACTCCTCAGAGGTGACCTCTGTCTGGCATACAAGGTGATCTCGGACTCCGCCTTGATGGGACTGGTGCATATACGCAAGTGAAACTCCACTCGAGTAACCTGCACACACGGCCTCGACCTGGTCTGTGACATCAATAGGACTTGCTGGCAGGACAGATTTCTGTCCCAGAGACTCTCCCATCTATAGAATAGACTCCCTCTCCATGTCAAGCAGAGTACCTCTTTACCCCTTTTTAAGCGCAACCTGGATAACTAGATGGGAAATAGAAAATACATCCCTGGGATTCCACCCATGTCCCTGCTGGACAGGGGCATCAGGTGCTGATTTGTCTATACATGGGCTAAACTCTTGGCTAGGCTTATAAGGGCCTCAGGGCCAATAGCCTAGTAACTTCCTATGGTCCTATGATCCTATGATCCTATGACTTTGAGTGAAAGTCCTAGGATTTATGTGTTATTCTTATGTGATGTGATGTGTGTGTGTGTGTGTGTGTGTGTGTGTGTGTGTGTGTGTGTGTGTGTGTGTGTGTGTGTGTGTGTGCATGCGTGCGTGTGTGCGTGTGTGCATGTGTGCGTGTGTGTGTGTGTGTATGTGTGAGTGTGTGTATTTTGGGATTTGGGATAAACTGAGCTATGGGACCTGTGTCAGACAGTAAATCAATGTTTTGTCTTCAACAAGGTTTGGACTTCGGGGAGACTATTAGGTACCTCTAGGCCTGCAACTGCCCATACTAACAAATGTTCAGAGATGGATAGAAAAGTTCATTCCTCATGGAATCCTAAGCAAAGGTACAATTTCCAAACTATTCAGTGGGTAAGGCAATAAACAAGCAAACCATTATCTTACTGATTTATATATCCATGGGTATCCTCACGCAATGAGGCCTCAATTGTAAAATCTATACAGATTGTTTTGATAATGGCTTTAGAGCACACTTTTGCATAGATGTTTTATTATAGATATTCTTCACACAAAGAAAGCAATAAATAAAAGTATAAATGTGTTTATATTGTGTGTTTCCATATGCTTAGTTTATCACACAAAACACAGTTAACCCACATAACATGATCATTTATTACACATTCAAACAGTTCAGTCTAAATCTTAAAAAATGGAATACAAGGCAATTTAAAATCAGTTGAATGGCATATATTTTGAATCTTATTTTAAATGTTTCAGTTGTAGAAGCTTCTTGCAATTTTTTAAGTAGCGTTTTCTTAAGACGAGGTGTATCCCTTAACAAAGTGTTACTTCCTTATTTCAAGACATTCTGACTACATTGGGTCAAACAAAGAAGACCCCAGATAGAGAGGAAAAAGTCCTAGTGATCTTCTAAGGAGACGTGCCAACTAAATAAGCAAGGAAATTTAACTGCCCAAACGTCATGATGAAGGAAAAAACAATCAGGAAAACAATGAAATCCAACAACAGGATGACAGAGAACTTGTGCAATTTCATGTTTTAGTTTACAACTTTCTCTGTTTTGTTGTTGAAGTAAATAAGAAAGCAATGGCCCTCCCTAATGTATGGTTATACCCCGGGATGTGTGCACACTTTGTGGATCAGAGTCTGCTACTACATATTGTCTACAGACAGGCCAAACATACTGGACTCTGGATAAATGAGCTGGGAAGAATTGGTTTTGTTACATCAGCAGATCTCTGGTCTAGTTACACTGAATTATTTTTTGCAAGTGAAGGTGTTATCAAAGCTATGGTTTTGTCCATGGTTTTGATGGGGTCTATATCCCATTATCAAAGTTTTAAAAGTTCAAATCACTAAAGGTTGAACTTTAATGATTGAACTGTTAAAACTTTGAATATAACAAAAAAATTTTGTTTGAAACAAAACAAAACAAAAAAAAGTGTAAGCAGGAAGGCAAGCAACCCTGCACCCCACATCACCCACTATTTAAATATACCAACTCTGAGATTGCGCTACAGTATAGGAAATGGAAATCTTCCATTTCCGCACTGTAGTGAACTGAAGTGCGATCTCAGAGTTGGTATATTTACACCTTTTTTTTTTCTTGATTTGTTTGAAAATGTTTTTTTTTTCATTTTCGAAGTTTTAAAAGTTCGATCATTAAAGTTCGACCTTTAGTGATTCGAACTTTTAAAAGTTCGATAATGTGATATAGACCCGTTTTGATGTACTGTCACTTTGATGTTTTTGTTTAACATTTAGGCAGCATGCTTTGGGTGTTCTTTTCTGTGATGGTAGGATTTTGTAGTTTTGTGTGTGTGTGTGTGTGTGTGTGTGTGTGTGTGTGTGTGTGTGTGTGTGTGTGTGTGTGTGTGTGTGTGTGTGTGTGTGTGTGTGTGTGTGTGTGTGTGTGTGTGAGTGTGTGTTAGATTGTTGAAGACTTTATCTACTTCTGGATGACTGTTTTTCCTTCATGGTTATATGATAACATAATTATTACAAATATGTATGGGGTGTGATGGTTTTAGTCCCCACATGGTAAGTGCAGTGGGACTGCCTTTCCTCACCAAAAACACTTATTTTATGCTTTATTGTGTGTTAGTCATGAAGTAGCTTTGTTTCATGTTTTTTGTAGACTTTTATATTTGATTTTACTGGGTGCTTTGTAGTTTACTCCTTTGTTTCACCAGGTATGCAGCCATTTTACTTGGAAGATAAACAATTCCTGGCTGCAGCTATATCATACAGTCTGGAGTAGTGGTGCAGAAAAAAACAGTAAGAGGGTTACTGTAATGCAGGCAATGCATCAGTGCATAACTCTTATAAACAAAGCAAAAGAAAGAATAAAGGAAATGTGGTTTTCAACTGAGGGGACAGATGCACTGATGGGGAAAATGATGGCATTTATGAAATACAAAGAAATAAGAAGAGGACTGGGACGTCTATCAGCCAGGCTTCAAACAAAGCAAAGCATAGTTAGCGGTACTGGGAAGTGGGTTAAAATATTTTACAGTTACATTAAGGAAAAGGAAAAAAATGTGAGGAATACTGAGATATCACAACAGGCAGTGTAAACTGATAGTGACTGACAGATGAAAAATAGAAATATTTAATAAAAATGGTGATATGACAGAGTAATAATTATACTTTAGAAGTGTTTTAGTTATAGTACTTTATCTTAGCCCTGTCACAGCGGAAAGGATTGTGAAAGATCGGTTAAAAATGAGAGTGGATTATAACTCTCAGTCTTTTACTTCCAGATTTAGACACAAAATAAATAAATAAAGAAAGAAATAAAAATAACGGAAAGGGTACGCATTAGAGACGCTTTTTGAATACTGGTACTATTAATTTTGAACTTCTCTAAAATGTCCATTTTTAGGATAGATGGAGAAACCTTTTGAGTCAAAATTAGAGGTGTGCTTACAAATAGGGATGGTTGTGAAGTATGGGGCAGATAATACAGATGGGCACAATGGCATATCAGTGTTTTGAGGTTTCCAAGAATACAGTTAATGATACAGCTTTTTAATGAATCATGGAATCACTGTGTGGTCTCACTGAAATGAAGGAAAGCAGACACTGGTTCAAAATACTGTCAGCAGAATAGTGAACAAAAGCACATACTGGGTATTGTCACCTCTGTAATGATGGTATAATCAAATGCCTTATAATGGAAATGTTTGTTCATGAGTGTAGGACTCCAGGCTGCACTGATTCACACTGAGTAGATCAAATCTGACAAGTGCAACACATTTCTGCAGGTGAGTAACTTAAGTGCTAAACCACTTTGGAGATGTGGATGTGGTTAATGCATACATTACATATGAATTTAGCATTGCATTGCATAGAGCTTATTGCAGAATTTGGATAACATGCATGTCAATGGCAAGTTGGCCAGCTGAGGATAAAGCTGGTTATACTGCAGATCACAGTGGCTGTCGGTAAATGGTGTCTGCAATGAGGAAAGGAAAGTTTCTACTGAGGTGCTACTTGGGTCACTATCATAACTCTAAACTGTCCAGAATGTCATGGCTTTTTCAGATTTTTGCTTAATATTTTTGGCCTGTTCTTCATAAAATTTTGGTTTTCTGTGAAAAATAGAGGATTGAAGTCACCAAATAATGGCAGACTTTTAAGTGTCAGATTTCAGATCCTTCAGAAAATGTATGGTAATGCAAAACCTGTTATTACATCAACTTTCCAAGTTTATAAAAGCAATACTTAAAATCTGTCCCTGAGTTTGGGTGTTTGTCCCCCCATTATTTTTGGCTTTGTCCAGAATGTTTGGGCTCAGAGATTGCAAGATATGGTCATTACCAGGAATGAAGCTCTGTAATATCTATATAACTGACACTGTGAGTATCTAGAGGGACAAGTATTTTGTTTTTTTGTTGAGAGCCATAAGGCCTACAACCAAGTGGATATGCAGATTTCTACAGAGATAATGAAAGCGTAATGTGTAACAATATAGCAGTGGACATATGCACAGAATTTTGCATTTGACACAAAGAAATTCAAAGTTATGTATCTGCAAAAGTAAAATCCAGGAAAAGCTACACACTGGTTTTGAAGTATTTCTAATCATAAATAAAGAGATATCCCAGGATTCACTAACCTTCCGTGTAAGACTAAGTTAGTCTTACACGGAAACTGCAGCCTAAGAGTAAGACGTCAGCATGCCATGCATATTCATCAGGGCGTGCTGCCTCAACTCTAAGGCTAACAAGGAGCCTGCACGAGTGCAGGGGGCATGTCGGACTGCCGAGCAGTCCAAAAATCCACACCTCTGCAACTCTCTCAATTGGGAAATGTCAACTGACATGAGCGAGTCCGCTCAAATGTGTACATACCCAACACTACACTCCCCCACATTCTAAACCCCTGTACAATTACAAAATGTAAAACTTTTATTTATTTTTTTTTATTATTCCCGATATAGCTGCCCGTATTTGCGCGTTTGCGTGGGTTTGCCCATTGCTTAGCTACAGTTAGCAGTTTAGACATCGAAGAGGATAATAAGAAACTTATATGCAAATTAAGCCAAACAGCAATAGCGTAGTGGTAGAGCCTTCGCACAAAGAGGAGGCATTCCCGGTTCGAGTCCCACCACTCCCCTTTCTATTTTCTGTTGGAAACCTGTAGATAAAAATAATTCCTGACATTTATCTTTCAAATTTTAGTAAAAAGCATTGAAATGGCCTATGTAGTAGTGAACGATATTTTATATATATATATATATATATATATATATATATATATATATATCAGAAGGTGAAATGGTTTTGCATACTGATGAATGCATAAGTAACGTATCTTAAGCAATGTGAAGCACTGCTAAGCAAAGTTTACCAGTATTAAGCACATTTAAGTATAATTGCTCATAGCTTAGCACTGCTTTAACTAGCGCAATGGCTTTGCGCGTAGTTGCGCATCGCGCCAAGTAGCGCAAACAAAACATGCTTGTGTGTAGCTGCGCACCGCGCTAACTAGCGCAACATCGGGCAACGTCGGGCAACGTCGAGCAATGTAGAGCACCGTAGAGCAACTTAGAGCAATGTTGGGCAAAGTTGAGCAAAGTTGGCTAAACACAGCCACACCTCCTAGCCGGTCTGGCCAGTAGTAAAATAAAAAGCAATGACAGGCCTCAAACCCAGGATACTGTGCACCATAATCACAGTACTAAACCACTAAGTCATGACAGCTTTTCATATGCATGCACTTTCAACACACACATACATATCAATGGAAGTTTACCCATTGCTAAGCAGATGTGCTTTCAGCTGAGATTTTTCAAAACCGGCCAATCACAAATAAGTGTGGGAAATGAGGCCTATTTAAGCTCCATAGGCAGGAATACTTGCCATAACTGGTTGTAGCTCCCATCTGCAGTCAGCATGGCCGGTGTTGGAGAGGGCTCTCGATTTCGAGCGCAATGTTGGGGCATTGTGGAGTCAAAAGTAATGGTTTGGCTCCTCGTCCATAATCATGATGAGAGACTCCTGCAGGGCCAGTTCCAGGGCACCGAATACAAAGCGGAAGCCTGGAACCGTCTAGCTCATGATCTCACCAGTGCCACAGGCATCCCTCGGACTGGTGAGCAGGTCAGACACCACTACTCAGACCTGAAGAGACACAAAGAGGACCGACTGAACCAGTGGATACAGGAGGCTCGTGGGATGGAAAATGCCCCACTACTGAGTAGGTAGCCATGGAATGAAGTATGTAAGAATTGCTATTGTAGTCTATATTATGGATAGGTATTTCTCAATATCACTTCATTTACTTCACAGCTGCAAGTGTCCATGCTGCGAATCAGCAAGCCTATGCAGATAGGCTGCTAAGGCTGCGCCACCAGGCAGGTTAGTAATTATTATGCATGTATTGTTATATAAAATAAGTGAGAGAGCCTGAAAAAAGTGTTGTAGCCCAATAATAAAGGTATAATAAGTCTTGAATAACTTCTTTGCGTGTACTGTTATATAAAATAAGTGAGAGAGCCTGAAAAAGAGTGTTGTAACCCATTAATAAAGGTATAATAAGTCTTGAATAATTTCTCTGCATGTACTTTTATATAAAATAAGTGAGAGAGCCTGAAAAAGAGTGTTGTAACCCATTAATAAAGGTATAATATGTCTTGAATAAGTCTTCTGCAGGCACTGTCATATCAAATAAATGAGAGAGCCTGTAGAAAAGTGTGTTATGTAATTAATAAAGGTATAATTCCTTAAGGTGTGTCTGTGTCAGTTTCTTCGATATGTTGTTGTACTCTTGCATTATAGAAATAGTACTGTTGTATTAAGCGCTGTCAACCCACACTTGGGTAGGCCCATATAAAGTGGATGAAGGGAGTGCCAGTAGCTGTTAAGCATATATACAGTCCTCAACTGTTGGTTCATGGCCGGCATGTACAGGTTAATCTGGCACATGAGTAGCTTGTTATTGTGTTCCCCAGAAATGTCAGTGTGCTGCTAGAAATGTAGGGGGCTGTTAAAATATAACTGATAATGTAACCTGAACACATCTAGAAATGTAGATATATAAATATAAATATAATATATAAATACATAGCAGTAACATCTGCATCCTGGACAGTTTGTATGTCAGATACAGGTCAGGTATATAAAGAACTAGCAAAACCCATTTCACAATTTAACGGACATTGCGTAGTGTAATAATACATGTAGGGGATATATACCTGCAGTCAATAGGAATGTAGTGTAAACTATAAGTATATATAAGTTGTTAATGGAGGTATCTTTTTACACCGTACTGTATGTGCATAAACAATGCAATTCCACACCTCAATGGGTATGTCTAATCTCAAAACATTTGTTGGGACATATTTCCTATTGGTTTATAAATATCTGCATTTACTTTGATGCATGTGCCTTGTTCAAATACCACAATCTTGGTGGCCTGTTGCCACCAATCAATCCTGCATGCTGTTGGAATGTCCACTGTTGTTCTATATATGCATGTGTTATGCTTGCTGTTCAACTGTTGGACCTCTGGTGTGTTGGGTTAATGGGAATACTATTGCATGCTGTCACAACTAATTTGGAATGCTGTTGGCTGTTACCAACCCATATTGTCATTAAATCCTCCTAAACATAGAACGTATGGGAAGGCCGGTCCCAGCGGACCCACCTGTCCCACCTCAGCTGGCGATGGCACCTGGCACCAGCAGGTCCGGTGCCCAGCCTGGGACCTCCTCCTCCATTGGCCCTGCGCCACCTTCGGGTGGAAGAGCTGCAGGGGATGGGGATCATCCCCCCCATGCAAGCATGGGCGGAGGAGGGCCACCTATCACCCTCCGAATGGTCCAGGCTGTGGTGCATAGGTTGATTGAGCGTTCTGTCGCTGATCCTCTACGCCAGCTTGAGGCACGAGTGGCGTGACTCATGGGTGAGCCTGCCCTCCTACACAGCCCCCAGCACAGCCACCCTCTGGGCTGTGAAGGTGCAGTGGTGACTGCTCATAGGTGGGGAACTCAGTTCCACTGTTGCCATCTGTGGGCTCATGGGCTTGCGATTTTCAAACATCCTTCCCCATCAATGGTGTTCACCCACCACATGTGTCATATTCCACCCCTGTATGCATCTTGTTTGTCTTGTCTGTTTACCTCCCCAACCTACCTCCCCAGATATATCTACTTCCCCTACCCCACATTCCACTCTCACCTGAAAAAAAGGGCAATCTGCTCCCAAAAAATATTACGCCCCATACATAGCTGCCCATTTTGCACACATGTCCGCTGGACACATAAACTGATATTTAATTGGCAGTACAACATACTTTGTTGTCCTCACCCCTCTCTCAGGGGTAGAAGGTTTCATATTTCCCTCCAAATTTAATGCATATGCACAGCTGTTGCTGTTAAAGAAAGGGGCAGCTATGGACCTTCCCTACACCCGTCTTGCACATCCCGAGCTGTTTTCCCTACTGTCTTTCCCTCTTTGTGCCCGTTTTTCACCACTTTCCTATCTCCCCATTTTCTTTTCTTTCAAAGAAATGAGCGCAGGGGTTAGCGGGAGTAAGCACTATTAAGCAGTAGTTAGCGGGTTTGCGCAAGGGTGCGCTTGTGTGCGCTTAGCTAAGCATTGCTAAGCATCACGCAAACCTGCGCAAACCCACTTACAACTGCTTAAAAGTGCCTTAGTCACTCTGTATGTCAGGGCCCTTGTTCTGCTCAGCAGCAAAATATAACACCTCTGTCAGTCTCGAACCCCGGACCTTGGACACACTAGACTGTATAAAGTACCACTAGGCCACAGTAGACATACAACAAGTTGGTGCTGAAACAAATATATCATGCATCAGAATGAGTGAATGTAAAGAAAAAATAGGAATGCAATAACACAAAACTTTTTCTGTGGAACTTTACCAGCAGTTGTTGTGGAACTGCATTACATGACTGTGATAAGAGAACCAGCCATTCTAGCAGGAAATAATGTTACAGCAGCACTTTACAACCCACACACAGTATCATAGCAGGACAAACAGTGGCATATCTGATTAGGGCAGAGGACATACATCCCAACTGTGACTACTTTCCCGGGATGTCCCTGATTTTGAAACTTATGTTAGCTGTGTCACTCTGAATCCCTCTGAAAAGTACTGATATTAGGCAGAAAGGTGGGGTATTACACATAATGACAATAATAAGAGTTAGACACTGCAAGTACTTCAGAAAAGGTGTAGTAATCCATATGCACTGGTTCTCTCGAAGTCTCCACTTACTGTATCTATTATTTTGAAGGTGTACCTCACTTTTACCTACCTTTCCCTGACTCTGTTCAAATATGTACCTGAGTATTTCAGAGGCCTGGCAGAGGCAGAAACACACATGCATATCAGCTTTTCTGCTGTTACACACTGTGCAAATAGCTTTGGAAGGAGTTTCACAAGCATACCCTTATGTAGGAGTACAACACTGAAAACCCAAAGGATGTAGCCATGTACTGGTAGCAACTGACTGTAACAATGGCATTGTACCAGTGCTGAAAAGACAGACAAAGAATAACAGGCTAACATCTGGCTACCATCTGGATAGGTCCACAGTTGGGAGCTATGCAGACAGACTACTTCCCTTGATAAACTTACAGGTACACAGCAACCCTTTAAGTCCAGCAAGATACCATTCACACAATAATACATAATGCTCTCTGTACGTCTGCATCCCTACCCAAATGTACAATATACCTGTGTGTTCAGGGTCTACCAAGGATGTAGGTAGGCATACTCAGTACTGGAACTGTCCAGTTTTCATGAGCAGCCTGTGCTAATGTCAACACTAACAAAGCACAAACTGTTCAGAAGTGAGTACATTAATAGTCACAGTATAGCAGTTCACAAACAGTTCATGTGCCAAAAGAATACATCTCAATAACTACTTTTGTAAGGCAGTTAATTGTATAAGTAGAAAAGAAACTACATACTCCCATGTATCTTGTGTTAGCATTTGCAGGGGTGAGTACAATTCTACACTGAGAAGTGTGTACTGGAAGTGGCAACATTCAGGTCTGAGTACAACATTTAAATCACTGGCTACACCCCTAGCTTCAGATATAAGAACTATACCAACCTTCTGACTTAAACAACGGTGTCCACAGCAAACAAGTATGAGCCCCACTTTGGAAAGATGAAAGGGCTATGCCTACCTAACTTAGCAATTTATAGGTTCATAGGTTCATAGGTTCATAGGTTCATAGGTTGGTACTAGGCTATCAGCCCTAGGGCCTATACAAGCCTAGCCATAACAATTCCCTGGCTATTTCTTCCCACATTATTTACTTTCCTGGACCCCTGTCTAGCAAGGCGACTGACGTGATCCCTGGGGTGAATTTCCTTTCTCCCATCCAATTGTCAAGGTTCCTCTTGAAGAGGTCCAAAGAGGCACTCTGCTTGACATGTATGGGCAATCTATTCCAGAGTCTGGGGAGTCTCTGGGTCAGGAACCTATCCCTCCAGCATGTTTTGTTTATTGTGATGACAAGGTTTAGATCCCTGGAGCATGTAGCTCTGAGGGATTGGGATTTCTTTAAGTGTAGCATGTCCAACAGCTCTGGGTTTGACATGGCCTTGTATGTTAAGCAGAGATCGCCTCTGAGTAGACGATATGACAGAGTATAGCTGGAGTTTTTTAAGGCGGTCAGTGTAGGGCATCTGCTTTAGGCCTGTGATTCTTTTAGAGAGGTATTTCTGAGGCCTTTCCAGTTGTTGCAGATGTCTTGAGAGGTACATACCAAATGGGGCGTTGTATTCTATAATGGGTCTAATGAGGGATGAGTACAGTGGGACAATGACCTCCTTCTTTCTGGATGAAAAGCCCTTTGTGATGAGGTGTGCCACATAGAAGGATTTCCTGACTGTTGTGGCGATGTGGTTATCGAAGGTGAGACCACTGTCCACCTGTGTCCCTAAGTCTCTTATCACACTTTCTGTGTTTAGTGTACTGCCACCTATATGGTAATTCATGGATACATGTTTTTTTCCCAAAGGGGATAACAATACATTTCTTGGCATTGAGCTTGAGCCCATGGCTCTGGCACCAAGCATCTGTTTCTGTAAGGCCCTTTTGTAGAGTATCCACATCATTTGGGGATTCAATAATGGCTCCCAGTTTACAGTCATCTGCAAACTTTGTTAGCCAGAGTCCCTTAGTGTTGACCTGTACTTCAGAGAAGTAGATGCCAATCAAGATGCATTGGGTTGCTATGACAGTGAGTACTGCAATTACCACACAGCAGGCTGCATGCAATTACCAAATGGTGGCCACCAATTGGTGCAGAGGCCATCACATGCACATGTGCAGATACCTATAAAAGCAGGCTGTACTTGCTGCCCATACATGCAATCACTCCATTGCAGACACTGAGAGAGAGAGAGAGAGAGAGAGAGAGAGAGAGAGAGACATCAACAGCAAAAGCAAACTCAAAAGCAAAAGGAACATGGAAATTAATACTACCAACACATACAAAGGAAAGATATGTAACAGATATGTATTTACTGGCATGTAGTAGATGTTTTTTGAAGAGTACTCTACATACTTTGAAACATCCATATGTGGCAGCAGTACGTATCTATGCACAGATGTCCAGCATAACTACTGTCATGGGCAAATCAGTGTGTAGCTGTGTGTAGGGGGACATAACTGTGACATATGTAGCTCAGCATTAAATGTCAAACATCTGATCCATGTTATCTGTGTTCTGTACTGTAGTGTGGACAATGGCTGTTTGGAGAAGTAGCGCAAACAGCTATATAAACATGGATGTGACAGAGTAACACATGCATGATAGTCATATTAACATGTAGCTTAGCATTGGCAACTGCTGTACCAGGCTAGTATGCTAATCTAGCATTTGTAGCTATATACACACCCTCTAATATTACTGTGTGCTCACATGTGACACCTGTTCATGTTGCAGCAAGGGCCAACAGGTCAGCCGTGAGGTCCAGGGACTTATAACAATGTGGACCTTGTGTGTGTATGGCACACACATATGGAGAGATATATATATGTGAGAGATATATTAACATCTATACATGTGCATAGAGCAAGGGACATACTGCAACTGCATGTGAAGGGTGGACATATATATGTTGGTGAAGGCTGTTATGTGCATATTTGTATGTAGGTTGTAGTGTGTGGCAAACAAGACAGCATATAGTGCTGGTATATGACATGCAGTGGTTAAACACTGTGGGTGTGATTTGTTAAGCTTGCAATGTTGCAGCCAGTGAGGCCTGCTAAAGCTACATGGGCTGAGAACACCTTCAATGCATTTCTCACAAGACTGTGCAATATCATTACATTACTGTATACCTCACATCCTTTGCATAATTGATATTCCCACCATGAAAGGTGGACTGTATATGTGCCTATATGTGTATGTATATGTACACCAATGGATGTGTATATGTATATATATGTATATATATATATATATATATATATACATATATATATATATATATATATATATATATATATACACACACAGAGAGAGAGAGAGAGAGAGACATAGTCATATATAGTGAGACAGATGTCTGGTGTCAAAGCCATGGCCTCAGGCTCAGTGCATCCACTTTTACAAAACATAGTATCCCCACAGTACCACATAGGTAGTAGCCCCCAACATGTTGAACAGGTACCGATGTGTACATACAGCCAAGTGTTAAGTCATCTCTCCTTTGGTAATCACATTTCCAAAGGTATTTTGAAATCCCTCGGTGGATCACATAAGCGATAAGGGGTCTGCAGGCATATCCACAAAGGTTGTTGTACACCTATAATGAATAGCCATCATTGACTGACTTTGCTGCATTTGAACAGGTCTGAAATATACCTCAGGCATAAACCCTCACTCACACTATTCAATAGAAACCATAATGAGTGTGTGTGACATGGATGACCTAGGCCAGGGATCACTGCAGTGGCTGGGCTTGTCACAAGCATACAGATGTGACCTAAGGTCTGGGAAGCAGCAGCACAGTCTGGCAAAGATGACAGCTGTGTTCTTGGAGAAAGCAGGGTTCCCACCTCTGAAATAATTGAGTTCACATGTACGTATATGTATTTGCCACACAGCTACCTGGCATGTGCAATGCAGATACTGTTGTCATAGTGATATGTCATACAGTAGTAAAAGCAAAACCCACAACACATTGACCAACAGTGTCACACACATAGAGCACACACACACACACACACACACTCATCAAGTACAGGATTCAATCCCCTACCTAACTACTTTATGATAATAGAACAGTACACATTAACACGATGTGCTATACACATTACTGGAAGTTCTTGTTTCCACAGGTATATTTGTAGGATGGTGACATCATCAGACTTGACAAAGATGAGTATACCACTTTTAAGGTGTTTCAGTAGTCTTTAAAAAGGTTGCTCCTCTGCAAGGAGGCACACATACTCTCATACAGTTGACAAGTGGAGGATTCAAACCCCTACCTAACTACTTTATGATACTAGAGAAGTACGCATTAACACGGTGCACTATACACATTAGTGGGAGTTCTCGTTTCCACAGGTATATTTGCCGGATGGTGACATCATCAGACTTGACAAAGATAAGTATACCACTTTTAAGGTGTTTTAGTAGTCTCCAAAATGGTTGCTCCTCTCCAAGGAAATACACACACACAGGTGTCAAGTGTAGGATTCAAACCCCTACCTAACTACTTTATGATATTAGAGGAGTACACATTTACGATGTGCTATACACATTACTGGGAGCTCTCCTTTCCACAAGTATATTTGTAGGATGGTGACATCATCAGACTAGACAAAGTGGGTTACATTAGGTGATATTAGGTGGGCTACATAGAAGGAATTTCTAAACACTTTGGCCATGTGATCATCAAAGGGTCCCCAGGGCCATAATTACTTTCTCCGTACATACTGGATTACCACCTATGTGGTAATTTGTGTGCACTTTGTTTTATCCAAAGGGGATGACTATGCATTCGTTGGCATTCGGCTTGAGGGCATTGTTTTGACACCAGGTATCTGTCTCTGTAAGACCCTTCTGGAGGATGTCTGTGTCAGCCACAGAGTCGATTATGGACCACAGTTAGCAGTCATCTGCAAACTTGTTCAGCCCTACTCCTCTCGTGCTTGCCTGTACCTCTGAACAGTATCTACTGAACAGGTGGGGTGCCAGGACCAAGACCTGTGGGATGCCATTTGTGACTGGTTTAGAGTCGGACATGGCACCCACAACTCTGAACATGTGTGTTTGATCTGTGAGCCAGTTGGCCACCCATCCTGTGACATAGCTGTTAATGTTCAAGCTGGTAAGCTTGTCCATGATGCCAGAGTGGGGAATGGTGTTGAAAGGTCTTAGTGAGGTCCAGGTGGGCTGTGTGGACTACTTTCACCTCCATCTATGTCCTTGGTAACTGTTTCAAAGATGTTAACTAGGTTTAGGAGGCAGTATCTGCCTTTAACAAAGCCAAGTTGGGTAGAGTCCAGTGTCTGGAGGTTCCCAATGTCTCTGTTTATGGGTTCCATGATAATTTTCTCCATAGCTTTGCAGACCAGGCTGAGTAGGCCTATAGGGCAATTGTTTCCAGGTTCGGTTGTGGCACCCCCTTTGTGGAGCTGGATGACTGTTGCTGTATGCCATTCTTTGGGTACATAGCCTGTGGTAAGGTTGAGTCTGGACAGTGAATGTAGGTGAGGGTGTAGTTCCTTTTGCAGCTGGTGTAAGATGCAGCCTGGGACACCATCCAGTCCCATTGATGCTGTGTTCTTAGCTTTGGAGAGGGCTGTTTTTACCTGCATGTCCATGAAGTCTGGGGCTCTGCATTCTTCTGGGATGGACACAGGCCCTTTTGGGGGTGATGGGGGGGGTTGCACTGCACTTGTCTGCCAGGATGTGGGCAATGTCAGTTGGTTCAGTGTATTTTTTGCCATTTAGCAGTATCTGACAGCATATTTGAGAGTTGCCACCTAAATGTTTGGTATAGCTAACAAAGGCTTTGTGGTTGTTATTCTTACATTCCTTGGCAATTTGTCTTTAGAAACTGGCCTTGGATTATTTTGTGAGCGATCATTGTTTCTTCCTAATAATGATCAGTGATGCCTTTCCTTTTGTGAAGTTTGCTCTATCATGTATTTGTTTCCTCCTTCTGTTGTATAGCTTATTTATGGGCAACGACCACCAGATTGTTTTCTTATTTTTGGAGGAGTGCATCTTGGTTTTATTTGGGATGTCTCAATCCATGCACCCCTGTAGATGCTCATAGAATGCACTTGTAAATGATTTGGCAGATTGTATAGCATTATCCTATAGCAAGGAGGCTTTGGAACTTTCCACTTTGGTCTTGAGAAGTGTGCAGTTTGCTTTTGAAAATGTCTTCACAGTGGCTTCCTTGACTGGGGGAGGGGGTGGGATGTGGATGTTCACTGTGATTACTTTATGATCTGATATTACCAGCAAGGGGTTTATCTCTGTTGCAGAACACTGGTACCCCATATTGGTGATGCTCCAGTCCAGTAAGTTGTCACCTCTAGTAGCCATGGTGGCCAGCTGTTCCAGGGCGTTTGAGTGTTTACACTCTAGGAAGCATTGGGCAACAGACATTGTACACCAGTAATTATCTCAGTCAATGTTTGGGTAGTTGTAATCCCCTCATATAATGCTGTTTGGTAGGACCTTTATATTTTACAGTGTTCTCAGGAATACTGAGTGTGGTTCCTGAGACATGGTAGGTGATCTGTAGCAGCCTACAATGTGACAAGCAGCTTTGCCCAATGTGACTTGCACTTGCATGGTCTCCAAGGCCTCATGTTGTGCCACTGACCTGGAGGTGTGTGTAGCCATAAGGTAAATGGATATACCCCTTCCTTCTGTATTTCACTCTGGGTTTTGGGTCCGAGGATCAGAGGGATTGTGAGTGTTTTACACGGGGCATGTCCAACAGCTCTGTGTTTGACATAGCTTTGTATGTTATGCAGAGATCACCTCTGAGTAGGCAATATGCAAGACAGTACAGCTGGAGCATTTACAGATGGTCTGTGCATGGCAAGTATGTCAGGCGACCAATGCTCCTTGTGAGGTATTTCTGCAGGCTTTCCAGTTGTTGTAGATGTCTTGTGAGGTACATAGCAGAAGGGGTGTTGATGGTCACCCTGTTACACACATCTGTGCACATCCATCTTTGCCTTATTATACTGTGTTCCCCCTACATATATATATATATATATATATATATATATATATATATGTACATAGGTAGGTAATAGGCTATCTGCCAGAAGGCATATATTAGTATGGCCAGAGTGTGCAGCTATCTCCACCCATGGTGTTAGTTCTCTAGGTCTCTGTGTAGTAGAGCTGATGAAGTGCTGCCAGGTGTGACACTTCAGTTTCACATACACTCATCAAGGCTCCTCTGGAAGAGTGTCAGTGAGGGACTTGGCCTACTGTTGGTTGGGAGCCTGTTCCAAAGCAAGGGATGTCTGTGAGGTAGTACTGTATCCCTCCAACATGTTCTATTTAATGTTGTGATGATGATGATATCACTAGAGCATGTGGTACAGTGAGCTTGGGTTTACTACAGATAGCGCATGTACATCAGTTCTGCATTGGACATGGACCTGTCTGTTGGGCAGAGATCTCATGAGTAGACAGTATGCAACAGAGTACAGATTGAGTTAAATTCAGTCATGTTGTATGGGGCAACTGTTTGAGGCCAATAATCCTCTTGTTGAGGTACTTCAGTGCTCTTTCCAGCTGCTGAAGGTGCCTAGTCAGATGCATTGCAACTCTGATGTGGTACTCTCATACAGGTCTGATGAGCGATGGGCACAGGGAACCTCCTTTGACCGACATGCAAAGACATTGGCGGTTTGTGGGAACACATAGCATGTATTTCTAACCACTTTGTGAATGTGTTTCTGGAAGTGGAGATGACTATCCACATGTGTCCATATCAACTCCATATTTATGGTGTTGGCACCTATGTGGTATTTGTATGACTGTGGCTCGGGGCCATAATCCTGTCGCCACATCTGTCTGACTGTGAACCTTTATAAGGATGTCTCTGTTGTCCCAAACATTGGGTATGACACCATTTGCGCAGTCAGCCACAACCTTTGCTAAACATAGCCCTCATGTGTTTGACTGTATATCTGAAGAGCATACACCAGATAGGTGGGGTCTCATGACTGAGCCATGGGGGACAGCAGTTGTTACCAGCTTGAACAGGTGACCACATTTCTTACCTTGTGGGATCTATCTGTGCCCCATTTGGCAATCCATCAGATGACATACATATTTATGCACGGGTTGTTGATATTGTGGATATGACTTGTGTCTGGGATGTTTGCAACAGGCTTTACAAGGTCTATGTGGGACATGTGTAGCTCATTTCATTGCTGTATGTCCTGGGTGACTGCTTTGAAAACAGTGTAGCAGGTTTGGGAACCATGATCTGCCCCTGAACAAACCAATATGGCTAGGATTGGGTGTTTGTAGGCTCCCAATACCTCTGTTTATGATGTCCATCATGATGGACACCATGGCTTTGCAGATAAGGCTTAATAGGCTTATAAGACAATAGTTCCCATGGTCTGTTGTGCATGAACACTTGTGGAGTGTGCCAAACGTTGCTGTAACCCATTCAACAGTTTCATATCCTGTACAGAGGGTGAGGCTCAACAGACTGTTCAGGTGCAGGGTCTGTTTGTTCTGGAGTTCACTTATGACACAGCTAGGGAAACAATGTAATCCCTGTCTTCAGGTTTGGAAGGAGCTGTTTACCCATTTTATATGTGATATATGTGCTTTCACAATCTCCAGGTATGATGATGGGGCCTTTTGTCAGTGAGAGGGGGGTATGTATGTATGAGCCTGTCTGACAGGATGTTGGCAATGTCAGTCATTTACAGTTTGCACTGACTCAGGACATATATGAGTGTACATTGCTATTTATGACATAGCGGAAGGAAGCATCGTGGTTCTCTATGGACTCCTTCACAGATTCTTTTGCCAGAACATGGATTGGATAATGTTTGGAGTGCACATTGTTTATTGATGATACAGATTGCAGATTCATTGATCTTCTTTGCTTTTTCACTTTCTGTGAACAACTTAAGTACTTGTGGTACATAGTTTGATTATGACAGGGTTCCAATATATTATATGTGTCTGTTTTCATATAACTGTGTGCACAAGGCAGGATTGGTGAATAGTGACAGGTTTCTGGGGTAAAACATGCAACTGCCAGATATGTGTGGCCCATTGCTGTACTCAGACATGGCCTAAGTGTGTGAGCATGCCCAGTATGACCTTTCAGTATGTTGTTGCCTGACATTTGCTTCATTTATTTAAGTGTGTGAGCATGCCCAGTATGACCTTTCAGTATGTTGCTGACTGAAATCCACTACATTTGTTGAAGTGTGTGAGCACGCCTGGTATAGACATTTATACTATATGTGTGTGGAAAATCAAGTTGTATTTTTACTGCAGGGCTCACCTTTGTGTCATAAATCAACAGGGATCATGCTGTGCCTGCAGGGCTTCCATGAGACACTTTGCATAGACTTATCAACATTTCTACATACAGGGGGGACAGCTATTCTTTGTACATTTCTACACGGGGGCACATCTGATTGTTACTGTGGGTGTACATAGGATGAGGGGTTCACCTGACACTTATACACATTTGCTAGGCCTGCACTGCTATGTTAGGTACACCATTTCAGTTTGTACTGTTGCCTATCATACTGGCTTGAGGCATACTACTGTACTACAGATCTTAGCGTCCAATGTCACGTATATTAGATTGCGACTTCATAGCCTACACAACCCACATCACACCACCTGGCCTGCTGTCCTCTGTCTGCACAGGCCTGTGGGGGAGGTTACCCATATGCCTCTTTAAGGGCATGATACAGCATTTCTTTGTGTTTGCATTAGTGTACAATTGTCCTGCTGTGTCTGTGCCAGTGAAATGCTGTCATGGCTTAGTGGTTCAGTACTGTGACTATAGTGCACAGTATCCTAGGTTCAAGCCCTGTCACTGCTTTTTATTTTCATGCTGGGCAGACCAGACTGCTTAAGGAACAGTAAAGCAAATATGAGCATGTTTACCTGACTTTGCCGGACCTTGCCCAACATTGCTCAACGTTGCCCAACGTTGCGCAGTTAGCAATTTTGTTTACATATATTAAATAGTGGTAAAAGCTGCTTAGCACTGCTTTATATTGCTTAAAACATGGCAATCATGCCTCAGGTGGTGCTGCAGGGCTGCCTATGTCGGATGCACATAGTACACTCCCTATACATGTTTGAAAACAGGTAGTGTCAAGTTAGGCATCCCTTTTATTTTATATGCGAGTCAGAGAGAGGTATCATTTACAGGGTTCCTACTGAGCCAGTGTATGTGCTATGTGTTGCCTCTTTGCCAAGGCCAAGGCATACTGGCCATGCCTCTTTCTGCCTACTGGGGCAGGCTCAGGTTGTTCCTCCTCCAAATCACGCTCTGCCTGTGATGGCCTTGGCAATGGTGGGGGGCTGTTTGGCCCAGCCCTATGTTGCTCCTGCTGCAGCTGTTTTCGCAGGATCATATTATGTAGCATAGCACATACCATGACAATTTGGGTACATGTAGTTGGTGAGTACTGCAAGGCTCCACCAGATGTGTCCAGGCACCGGAACTGTGACTTGAGCAGCCCAAACACACGCTCAATTACATTTCATGTTTGTGCATGTGCCTCATTATGGAGTTCTTGTTCAGGTGTGTGTGCATTTCTGATGGGTGTCATCAGCCACGGCTCCAGTGCTTATCCAGCATCCCCCACTAGGTGACCATCAGGGATGTCCCCATTGGCAAATGTCTGGTAAAGCTGCGTCAGATGCCAGATATGGGAATCGTGGCAGCTTCCAGGGCAGCCAGCACACACATTCAGTATTATGCCCTGGGCATCGATCACGACCTGGCAGTTGATGGAGGGGAAGCCCTTGCGGTTGATGTAGGCCCTACCCAGCTCACTGGCTGGTGCTTTGATGTGTATGTGCGTACAGTCTATTGCACCCACTACCTCAGGGTATACCGCTATTTGCTGGAAAAGACGCATATTGCTGACCAATACCTCACGGGACTTGGGGAGATATACGTGATCACCGACATGTGCTGACATGGCATTCAGGAACTGGTGCAGTACCCTGGATGCTGATGCCTGTGAAATCCCCATCATATCACCAGTTGGTCTCTGGAAGGTACCTATTGCTAGTATTCTTAGGCCAACACATACCTTGGTTTCCACTGGGATGGGTTCCCCTCTGTTGGTTCTGTGTGTGAGGCATGGCCTGCACAGCTCAACAATTTGCTACAGGACGTCTCTGTCCATTCTATAGCCCCTGGTAGGGTATCCTGGGTCTGTACACTCTTCTCCATCTCCTCACTGTGGGTTGCTCAGCAGCATTCGCAATGGCACCACTCTCAGCATCTTGCATATGTTGGCTTATAATAGCAATGGCAGCCCCTAACATTTTTTGTCTGAGTTAAGCTTTTTAAGTTTTCACTCTTTGTATACTGCAGTGTTGCAGTGTTTTTGAGAAAAACACGCGGGAATGCTGTTTGCAGAGTTTTAAGTGTTGGGCTGGGCTGGGCTGGGCTAGTGTACTGCCTGTGTAATTGGCTGATTCTGATTTATTTCACCTGGCAGCTCTGCTAGTTCTCCTTGGTTAACTTCCTACTACTTCTTTTCCTTCCTTTTCCCTTTCTGTTTCCACAAGGGGCAGCGCCACGCAAACAAGCACAAACATGCGAACGCACACACAGGCTTACACAGGCTTAGATGGGTGCACATGCATGCACACAGGCTTACACAGGCTTAGACGGGTGCACACGCGTGCACACAGGCTTAGACAGGTTTACAGGCTTGCACACGCGCGCACATGGTGTAAGCACGTTTGCAAGAAATTTCAGATATATCCACGGCGTACACCTTCGGTTTCTGGGTTTCAGCTAGGACAACTGTAGACATGCCTCTTTCAATCCTGAGCAACTCAGAGCAAACACAAGCCACTCTGCTCCAATAAGGTTACAGTCTTTCATACATACCCCCTCATGATGTCACCTATCTTCTACTCTATTACTCCTCTACTCCTACACTTACACTCTAGGGACATGGCTCACATGCCAGGGAAAATTGGGATTCACTATCCTTATCCTCATTTGCATAGGATTGCCTACTAATGCTTGGTTACATCTCTCAAACTGAGCTTCCCCCCCTTAGCAACCACTACTCAGTAGCCATGTTGTCTTCAGCCTGCCATTCACCTGCATGGCAGAATAATATTTTTAATAAGAATGCCTATTTTTGGCTATTTTTTATTTATTTTCTGTTTTTTAAAGTGCCGCACATTTGCGCAGTGCTGCGCTATGCTTAAACATCGGAGATCGGGGAAAAAAAATAAAAATGTATTTTTATTAATTTTCAAACTATAAAAATGCCTTATATTTGGCCATTGGCATGCTTCCTCAACTGGATGCATCCTTTATTTGGAGCTGTCATAGCTCCGTTTTGCTATTTGCAGAACGGTACTCCGTTACCAACGGAGTACATTTCTGCAAATAACTCTACTCTTCCATGGACAGGGTAGTGTTTCCTGGATCGCAAATTTACCTCATTTGCATAGCTTTCAGCAGCAAATGAGGTAATTTGCATATCATAACACTGTCCGTGCAAGAGTAGTTTTAGGAGCTCTCATGCACGCCCCTGCCGGCTATTGCTGAATCACTCGGCAGACATATTGCCTGTCTGAAGTCTTACACTACTCTTAGACTCCGTGCAAGCCTTCGTGAATCCGGCCCATAGACCATACTGCATTTATTTTAGATCAATTACATGTAGAAAGTAAGTGCAAGAAGGCAGTAAAAAAGGGTAAAGGGAGAAGTATTGCCTGGGGAAAGAGAGACAATATTATGCATCAATGCAATTGTTAAGATTCCATCCATCTTCGGTACTGTCTGCAGTTTTGGAGGCCTTATTTGTGTAAATACAAAATGTTTTATAGGAAGCTACCAAAATAGTACAAGGCCTACAGCTGGAACTTGTGAGGAAATTAAAATGAAACCTGGATGATTGGATTGACATGCATACATTTACTTTGTTTTGCCCTTCTTGGGAAAGGGATTTCAGCATGGGGGTGGGTTTTGGCAAGGATGAAATGGTCTTGTAGCTGAATTTCATTGTATTTGCTAATATCCCATGAAAGATTACATGCTAGCATATAGATTCATAGATTGTTGCTTGGCTAACGACCTGAGAGGCCTTTCTAAGTCTAGCCAAGTTTTTCCAAAAGAATAATGATGTCCTGTATCCAAATAAGACATTGAGGGGCCAGGCATTTATAAGCTACCTCTGTCTATGGGTCATGGATGCCAGGCCTGGTGTAAATTTCCTATTTCCCATTCACTGGTCTACATTACGCTTAAATTGGGTAATAGAGTAACTCAGCTTCACGTGGTTGGAAGCCTGTTCCACAGGAGGGGCAATCTCTGAGGCACATATCTGTCTCTCCACCATGTTCTGTTTAATTCACAAACAAAATTCAGGTCTCTAGACCTTGTATTTTTGGTACTGTTTGACTTATGAATATGCAGGAGATTCATAAGTGTGGAGTTTGCGGATACCTTGTAAGCCAGGCATAGATCATCCCTCAGCAATCTATAGGAGACTGAGTAGAGAGAAAGGGCCTTAAGGTGCTTTGCATAAGGCAGGTTTGTTAGGCCTTGCATTCTTTTTGTAAGGAACCTTTGAGATCACTTTAGTTGCTACATATGTCTGGCCTGGTACATACCAAAGGAAGCTTTGTATGAATTGTATATGAAGATGTCAGTGGAAGAACACTCGCGATCTAGCAGTTGAAAATTAATTTCCTGCCCCACCATTTTCTTTCTTTGTTCCAGTAGTACCTGAAGCCTTCTAATTTCTTATGGTACAAGTTCTTAGGGCAATGCATACCAGAATCCTCTCACCCTTTGAATGATGTAATATATTATCAAGTCTCTCCAGAACTGTAGAGTAGACACCAACATGCCCTTCCTCTACCAGCCTTCCCCTTCAATTCTACTTCATAAACAAGTCCAACAACAATATAGTGCATTCACATTCTAACACTTTTCTTATTTGCTTCTAGTATACTATTACTGACTGCCTAATAATTTCCTCACATCGTAGCCCCTTTATTTATTTCACCATTTTCACAAGTACATTCAAAATTTCCCACAAGGCTATTTTTCCTTCCACTGTATGGCACTATATTTGCATTCCATACTCTTCCTGTGTTTGATGCTTTGACTTTTAAGACAACCATGCTCTTTCTTTTCTATTCACTCCTTACTTTATGTCCTATGGTCACCCTTTTTATCTCTCTCTTCCTGTTTTGCCTTTCCTAGTCCATAAAAAAAAATTATCCCGTTCCATTCCTCCAACAATATCTCCAACTCTTTACACTTTATTTTACCACTCTTATGATCATTATGATAGCCACTTCTTTCATATCCATTGCTTTCCTAGATAAACAATTTCCAGTTTTCCTACTAAGTAACTCTTTATCAGAATTATACCTTTTGTAAATACCTACCTTCTCCATATCTCCCTTTTGCTCTTCTCCTCAAAATCTCAAAATGCAAGTGTACCGTGCTTTTTGAAAACGTTTTTCTATCCATTTGCCATTCTCCCATTCTCCTTAGAAATCTTGTGCAATGGAATCATTGCTTGGCTAAGACATAAAGATGTGAAAGGTGGTCTATTCTGTCCCATTTACCTTCCAACTATGAAATTTGTGTTTTGAAGATTTTTTAAGCTAAATTTTATTTGCCTTTCAAAGAACAAATATGAGCACATAAAGTAAAAGAGCAGCAAGAAATAACTTAACATACTTTGCAAACCATAGCTCAACGAAAGTAAAAAAGCATGCATATCAAACTATGTACAACATTGCCGAACCAAGCAGTTCATAATATTATCAATGGTCAGTTGTGAAGGTAGTGGAAAAGGTGACTCTAGCCATAAGCTCACTAAGGTAATAGGTAAACTATACTCTAGCCCTATAACTGTCCAATAAACACTTCAAGTGTTGCTAGGTAAACTATACTCTAGCCCTATAACTGTCCAATAAACACTTCAAGTGTTGGTGAAGGCTGTCAGAGATGTTGCCAAGATGATGACATAAGAAATTCTGGAGGTGTTCTTTAGGGGAAATTTTCCTTGTATTCCAATGCTTACCACATAAAAGTTTGACAGCACTTGCAAGGATGCAGTTATCTTCTAAGGTTGCATGTATAACTGATTTAGCACTAGATAATATACCACAAATTCAAAGTTCCCATCCAAGAATAATAGACAATCCAAAGACAGAATTAAGTTTCCTAGTTTAAAAAAAAATCCCCGTAGGCATTAACCTTATGGCAGCCCCAAAACATGTGGATATTACCTGCACCATTGCAATCACACCTGTAACAGTTGTTGGGCTGGGATGTTACTGATTTAAATTGTCTACATGGTGTGAGGTACCATGTGAATAAGATTGTCAGCTATTGATTGTGATACCTAGTTCACCTTCTAATTTTATATCAAGCTTTCTAAACCTGATCCCTTTCCCTCTTTGACAATTGAATGTTTTCTTGTAATTTCCATCTTCCAGCTATAAGGCATTTAGGGACATTGACTTTAGGTTTCTAGAGATTCTTCTATATCTGTTGTAGTATACCTTTCCTCCCTTTTCTCCACTTATCCCAGGGGAGTCCTTCCATTCTTATATGGCAAAAAATATATATCTGGTCCATACCTGCTTGAGTTGCCAATAAGTAAGCCATTCCTGCTTTTGTAACCCAAATTCAGTATGTAGAGTCTCAAGACTCCTTATTAATGACCATGCTACAGAGAACAAGATTTGTGACCTCCTAAAAATCCCCTTGGCCATCCAGAAGATATATTGAAGAAATTTTGTTGAACTGGGCTTGTATTTCCATTTCAGAAAGAAGCATGGCAGGTTAGCTGCTTTTCAGAATGGCATTATTTTTACATTCTAGTTGCATGTCATTGGAAATACCTTAGAATGATAAGATGGTGAGAAAGTGTGAAGCATGTAATGTCAGTAAGTTTCATTGCTATATGTCAGTGAGCCAAATGCTGGCATACTATGATACAGTGGACAACAATACTAATATTACTAATAATAATAATAATAATAATAATACATATTTTTAACAAGGTAGATGCATTGAACAACACAATCTCTTTTCAGGGGTGACCTGGGAGCAATGTCTGGTAAGTAACTTGCTTAAGATCACACAGCAGGCAAATGAAGTATAACAGAATCAAACCCTATACTACTGGAATGACAGCCCACAGCCTTAACCCTCTGCACTGTGCCTTATCCATATACCTTACATTTTTAATATATGTGACAGTTTATTACACAATACTTAAGAAGATATTAAAATATGCAGTGTTGAATTCAGTGTAAACAGGCACCTTTATTAATAATGTTGAATACTTTCATCTATCTAGGGTTTAGATTTCTTCTTAGGAACTGAATACTGATTAGACAAAAGTACTTAACATTTTTAATAAAGGTGTCCGTTTCATTACTTTGGCCATGTTATTTGATAGGAGATGATCTGTTTAGATGGTATGCAAACTTAATGAATCTTGCTCTTGCTATTGATGATACTGTACTATACGGCTAAGTGTCAGACACATTAATGCACTAAAATAAAATAGTTGGTTGGTAAGAAACTGTGTCAAAGAAATATTTATTAATTTGTATGATATGCCTTATTCCTGGTATTTATATGAGGGGAAGCTGGCTGGCAAGGAACAAGGGCTTAGTCCCACCAAACAATGTTGGTATCCATAATTGTCAAATGTAAGTAAGGATGGATATGGACAGTGAGGGCAATGTAAGCCCCACCATTGACATTGGTGCAGGTTGTTACATTTCACAATCTTATTAGCTATTCCTCCTATAGCAGTCAGGCATACGAGATGGTTACCAGAAGTGACTATGCAACTGGGCTTGCTGTATGGGGAAGAAAGCAAAGGGTAGTTGTGTCATAAAAGATTAATGATTGTTGCTGTAGTTTCATCCCTTGTTACTTAACTTTATGAAAAATGTAACAAGTTAGTGGTACACAGAAGGCTGTTATATGTAGGGGTGTGTGGAAGACAGGTTGTTCATTAAAGCACTTAGTAATTACTGTTGCTTCGGCAAAGAAAGACCTTTTGTGTGTGTGTGTGTGGGGGGGGGGGCTGTGAGCAGGTTGATATATAATACTGAGACAACTACATTTTTCACTGTATGGGCAGCTACATTACCAGCATGATGCTGCTTTAATAAGGATTTCTACCAAGAGGAATCCTAAGGGACAAAGGACAGCCGTAAGACAGTTGTAATTATGTCTTATATCTGATTACCTCTGATTACCCTATTATAATATAAGGCCACATTCTGTCACAAACTGTCTTAGGTATTTACAGAAACAACCACTGAAAAGAAGAATAACCAAATAAACCCCCGGCTAAAGTTCCAAAAAGTCAAGGAGTAACAAACATTTTAACACTAACACACTAACACACTAACACACACACACACACACACACACACACACACACACACACACACACACACACACACACACACACACACACACACACACACACACACACACCATTATATACACAACATAATTATGTAATTATTCTATTAAACAATTAAATGAAATACTTCCAATTAACCTCACAGTTCAAACATGTGAGTGTGAAAGTATTGTATTTTAAAATAAAAACAGATTCTTTAAAAAGAAGTTGTTCTTTAATTGAACAACTTTCTCCTATCTTTAATCTAATTTGTTCAAGAACGGTGCCCTGAAGTAATAAAACGTCACTATTATGTTTCTCTTTAAAATGCAAAGCCACAATTGTGTCCACTCTCTGATTTTTAATATCTCTAATATGCTCAAGCAGCCCCAGTCTAAATATTCTTAGGTATTTCCTGTATGGATTCATTCCCGGATTGCCCAACGCTTGTTTCAGGGTACATTTGGTTTTATGGGTATTATACCATATTCGCACTTTCCATTTTCTTTAATTTCTCTTTTTCCCTTTTCAGCTCATGCATACCAAACATCAACCTTCCCGTTCATCTTGAGTGAGCTTGCTCTGCTATAACATTTTCCCGAGCATAGGAACACTAGCCACAAGTGGGACTGGAAGACAAGAAGGATATGTCATACAGTCAGCCAAATAGTTTGTTTACCCACTTAACTGATGTTGGCAGTGAGGTCTTTTGCAGTAGTCTTTGCTGTGTTAACACATGTGACCTTCTCCTATGTCACTCCATTATTCACACTTGGACCATCTATTTTGTAGTTGGTTTTTTATCCCACTATGCCACAGGGGCAAGCCACATGTTAAGGAACTAAATGGACACTGAAACCAACCTTGTAAGTCTCATCTTGCTTGGTGGTGATCAGCTGATCAGAATCACATGTCCCTCTCTCCTTGATGTTGTCCACTCATGTGCTTCCTCTATTGCTTTGCTCCTCCTACACAACAATAGCTATTCAGACTTGGGTCTGCAGTAACAAGGATGCATATTATATGGCAAATGTTTATTCCAAAGGCAAAGCTCCATTTCGAATTGTATATATACATGTAAACTAAATGCATGTATACTTACACATATTGCCACAGAAATAAACACACACACACACACACACACACACACACACACACACACACACACACACACACACACACACACACATATATATGTGTGTGTGTGTGTATCTTTCTTTGTGTGTATTTATGTCTGTGAATACTGACACACACACAGACACACACACACACACACACACACACACACACACACACACACACACACACACACACACATATACATTTATATATCTATCTAGCTATATCTATCTATATATATATATATATATATATATATATATATATATATATATATATATGGTTCCCCTTCAAAATATCTAAAACTCATAATATCTAAAATCAAAACATCAAGACCATAACATCTAAAATGTATAATATGTACTAGAGTATCATCAAATGTGTAAATGTTATAGTTTAATCTGTTAATCTTGTGGTATCACTATGAGATGTTGTAGTTTTTATTTCTATATTTATTATTTATATAGTGTAGGAATTTATATTATTTATATAGTGTTTATTTTCCCACTCTGTATATGTTTTTTTTAGGCCATACAGGTAAGTGATATAGACATTATGTGTACATTCTTTATGGTGATTGTGATACAGTGGGGTTAGGAAATTTTTTCCCACTGTAGTGCAATCTCGGAGTTGGTATATTTAATTTATGCGGGTGTGGGGTGCAGAGCCTCCCACATGGTGGGTGCAGGGGTGTTTGTTAGTTTTGTGTCTTTATATATGGAAGGGATGTCATTTTCATATGATTTGCAGTATTCGATGTTGTGATGCATATTTTAGATGTTATGAAATTCAATGTTATGGATTTTAGATGTTTTGGGTTTTAGATGTTACGGTTTTGATGTTATGATTTTAGATGTTATGGGTTTTAGATGTTTTGAAGAACCATATATATATATATATATATATATATATATATATATATATATATATATGTGTGTGTGTGTGTGTGTGTGTGTGTGTGTGTGTGTCTGTGGTCTAAAAAATGCTCTTTTGCCTTTTCTGCCTGCCCTCTGCTTTGCATACAAGATTGTAGTACAGTGGGATCTAGGTATTTGTTCTTTTCCCAATGTTGTGTGATCTCAGAGTTGATGTACATAATTAGTGATGGGTGTGGGTGGGTTGGGGGCTTTCCTCCTGCAAACATTATTATTTTTTTGTTGTTGTTGTTTTCCGTCTTTTTATATTTGATCTAAAAAGAGTGTACTTTTTTGAGTTCTGTTTAGACTGTTCATTGTTTGATTATTGTGCTAAACATCAGTCTCCACAGTGGTAAGAAGAACATTCTGTATTGCTCATCTCATAAGTAAGAGCATTGCCTCCAGAAAAAAAGAAGTTATGACCTCCCTGTACTCTTCCCTCATCAGGCCAATAATTGAGTACAATGCCCCTTTTGATATGTTCCTTTCCAGGTACCTGCAACAATTGGAGAGACCACAAATGTTCCTCACAAGGAGAATTCAAGGTATTCAGCATCTGTCCTATGTGGATCAACTGAAATCACTGTCACTTTACTCCATTTCATACAGACTACTCAGAGGCAATCTCTGCCTTGTGTATAAGGCAATCTATTACCCTGCTTTACTGGAAATGCTGCATATCTGTAAGTCCAATGGCTCACAGTTTACTCTCTCTAAAGACCTTAACCTGGTATGTGATATTAATAGAACCTGCTGGAGGGACAGGTTTGTCTTCGAGAGGTTAACACACCTGTGAAACTAACTTTCATTTCATGACAAGCAGAGCATGTTTTTGGTCTTCTTCAAGTGCTGTCTGGATGATTGGATGGATAGCTGTGAATTTAACCCAGGGGCTCCACCTGTGTCTCTCTTGGACAGCAATAGGTGATGATTGTGGACTTGTAAGGGCCCTAGGGCCAAAAGCCTAGTAACTTCCTATGATCCTATGAGACAATCACACATGCAAAAAAAAAAACAAAAATATATATATATATATATATATATATATATATATATATATATATATATATGGATCTAGGACACTTGCTCGAAAAAGCAAGTGTCCGAATCCATATATACCAATCACAGTTTAACGAAAGCGCTTTAATCCAAAAAGCGCTTCCGTTAAACTGTGAAAAAAAAAACAAAACCACTAATTAAATGTTTTTGCAGGGGGGCCCCCTGCACCCCCTAATGTTAAATA